>NW_010289031.1:4496-57616 GCF_000700745.2 Antrostomus carolinensis | reverse complement strand
GGCAGCCGGGGGTACAGGTGGGAAGCGTGAGACCTCGACAGCGCCGGGGCTGGAGGTTGACAAATGGTCACCCCCCTCCGTAGCAGTATCTGTTGTGAGTTTGGGGGCAAATTCGTCTGCAGCAGTGCTTGGAGGTATTGTAATTAGCAAATAGAATTGGATACACCCTTGAGTATTGTTTACGTGCTTCAAAGGAAACCAGTCAAGTGGTTATCCGCATATCTGGGATTTCTGAATTTAAGATCGGGGCTGAGTAAATGAGTAAATCTTGTAACACCCTCGGTGCTTTGCAGAAGGTGGGGGGGCTGTTTTGTGCGTGTGATTGTGTGGTCCTTTCTGACCTCGTTGTAACGTTTATTTTTATGAGTGAAGTGGATCATCCCCGTGAAATACTTTTGCTAGTCTTAGTGTTTTAAAATACGTTTCTTTACGTGACAACAAATGTATCAAAGAGTTTTTAAATGGTAATGCATTCCTTTATCATTACCAAACATTAACTGTCTTTGCAGAATAATTTTCTAGGGGAGTATGTGAGGCCTGCCATGTTTAAGGATACGTTAAACTGTTAATAAGTAACCTGTGTTTTGAGTAGTCACATGTAGGAAAAGCAAAAGTGTTTTGGTTTAGTACGTTTTAGCTGTCTTGACTAAGAAATGCCTGAAAGGTTATGAGTGTTTTACCTTTTGGCATTAGCAACACAATCGTAATGCCTTACAAGTTTTTAAACAGTGTTTAGGACGTTGATGGTGTATATTTTCCACTTTGACATTTTAATGTTAGTTTCCCCACCTGGTTCTTCTGTGAAAATCAAATTGTCTTACCTTTCTGCTTTCTAGGAAATGCTCATTCTGGAGGGGTTGAGCAGTGCCAGTGTGTGCAGAGTTGTATAATCATGAATACAGTTGGATGACTTGTTTGACCTTTAACTGTAACTTCTGGTTTTGGTTTCTGCTTTTTAATACTAATAATCATTTGGCTCGTGGTTAAGATATATTTTAATCTAACACATTTATGAAATACAGATCAAATACTTTTTTCTTTGTAAACAAAGTTCGGTATAATACACTAATTGCAAGCCAGTCGTGCATTATGTATGTTGTTTGCAAACAGTCTAGAATTAGGTTGAGTAATTTAGTCAGTAGCATTCTGTTAAATGTTTAAGACCTCAGGAAACTTCTTCGTGCTGTCCATGTAATTATTGACTTGTAATTTGTTTTAGTTCTTTCTATTAGTGTTGCTTTTTAAGGGGAAAGAAAAATCTGAAGGATTTTTTTTGTGTGTCACTTTTTTATTGAACAATGATGAAAACTTCTGTGCAGTTAAAATTTCTTCACGAGTGTCTGTGGGTGGTGTTACAGAAACTAGCATTTGCTTGAAACTGGCTGCATTGGGTGATTACACCATTTCTTAGACTGCACACTGGTAACCTTCAGTTTCCAGATCTGTAAGCTGGCTGAAGTAGTATTCTCCTGGTTACAAAATGTAGGTGTGATCTTCCATCAAGTCTTGTCAATGAAAGGTGGCAAACCTTCAGCCCTGGCTGGAAACAATGGAGCAGTGTGTGCACTGGTGAACCAGGATTTCTTTAGTCAGCAGGCATAGGGATGAGTTTTGTCTTGAAGGGCAGGCAGAATCTACAGGGTCATAGTTAGATTGGTGATTAAGATCAAATGCTGCTTTATTGCTTTTTTTAAAAAAAATAAGTTTGTTTATAACAGGAAAATCTTACTGGTGTTGTATGGGGAAATAGTTTCATTATTTGCAAAGCTTTTTTTTCTTTTAAACGCAGGACTCCAGGCAAATTCAAAGCAGACGTTATGTTATCTGCTTACAGCAAGTCATTACTGTGAATTACTGATGACTAATATTGTTTGTAGCCGTGTTCTTGAGTTTCATTGTAGACTTAACTGGTCACGCTGAAGATGATCTGGATTTTAAGAATGAAACTTAGTTACCTCAGTATAACTTAAACATTAATTAACAGTTAAAACATGATTGGAAAGAAAGTAGTTTTGGTGTGAGTTCAAGATTGCTGGTTGCTAACCTCCAGCTCAAGTAATCACTATATCTATTTTTGTTGTTGTTTAATCCTACTGTGTTGCCAGTAATGTGCTTTGCCTATGACTACACAATCATTTCAAATTTTAATGGCAGGTGAATTTTACAAAAATCAAGGCGGCCAGCTCCTTCTGTTTGTTTTTAAGTGAACTTGGAAACCAAGAATGGAGGGTCTATCTCTGTTTTGTCTTAATTATTAGTGACTCTACAGATAACTCCAAGTAAAATATTGTTACAGACTTCAAATGTCTTATTTAATTATCACTAATAATTGTGTGTATTTCCAGTGTCCTTGGCCTTTTTTTAATTTCAGCACAGTGTTTAGATATGATTGCATTAATAATGTTACTGGACTTCCTGGTTTTGAAAGGGAAAAAGAGAAATCCAACTTTGCAGTCTCTCCTGCAAAACACACATTTTTAACATCCAGTGAAATTAAATTATTAATGTTAGAGTGCACTTTTACCTGTAATAAAGGCATCTTTCTTTCTACTGATATAAATACTATGAAACATGGAATTACTTGTGCGTTAAGATAACTGTTCTGGTTGCTATTTTTAATGCTTCCTTGGAAGCCTTGCTCACCATTCAAATGTTTAAGTTATCAAGCAGGAGGTAATAGCAGTGGGAAGTGTGTTTTTGTTTTTACAGTTCTTGACAGACTCACATACATACTTGTGTGTATACAAACCAGCTGTCATCTTGTTAGATGAATAAAATAGGGGCTGGGGGGAAAGGGAAAAACAGCAATTTTTTCGTTCACGTCCAGTAAGTAGCTCTCCTGTCAGTGTCATAGCACACAGGAGTGTGGGATGAAATTGGTTTTAGACTCTCCTGTTAAATAACACACAAATCAAAGTAGTTTAATTAGTCTTTTTCAGCTATCTTTAAGATGCACAGACTATCACTCTCCAGTTCATAAAGTTTATGGTATTTAATCGGTCCATTTGATGTTTGCCAAATTTCCCCCAACTCCACTGAAACTATTGTTAGGATACATTGCTGGGTAAGTAATAACATTAATATTTGACTTTTGAAGTACTTGGCTTGAAAAATATCTTTTGTGCTGGGCACAGGAGCAGTTGTTGACAGAGCTCTTGGAGAGGCAGGATTCCAGACAGATGTAACTGATACAGCTGAAATAAGACTGACTTCTGGGTACAGCTTAGCTTTGACTAAGTTTTTTGTTTTGTTTTTATTTGTAGGTTTCTTGGATGTACTTTGTACATTAGCATTTGAATTCACAAAGTTCCTGACATCTTGAGCTTGACTGTTCTAAGATGATCTGTTCGTTTTGACAAAACCATATATTTGGTATTTTGGTAATTACTTTTGGGTTTAGTTTTGTGGAAGTGGATTTGGGAATCATAAACAAGATACAGCTAAGAGCAAAGATGAATCCAGTCCATTACCTGCCTCCAGGAGTGGTCAGTAGCCTAGGGAAGAGCATAAAAACAGATGAAGGCAAATGGTTATGTTTCCCTTGGTTTTTATTTTTGGATCCCAAAGTCAGAGTTCATTTCTTTTTGAGTTAAAACTATTTAGTCTTTGCATTTTTTCTCTCTTTAAAAAAAAAAAAAATTGCTTTGGGTTTTTTCAAATTCCTGTGAAACTCTTGTATCCACCACATCCTATGGCAGTGAGTTTGGTGACGTAATTGGAGCCCATGTTGGGAAAGATACCTCTTTCTGCTGAGTATTTTTTAATTTGACACCTGGTAATTTCATGTGATGCAGCGTAAATTAGTATAATACAAGTTAGTAAATTATTCTCCCGTTCTTTCATTTCATAGACTTTTTTACATTACTAAGTGTGGAAGCCTTTACAGTAAACCATGTCAAGTACATTTTACTTTAGTTTAACATCTACTAACTAATCCTAAATCAAACCTATGTGACTGCAGACTAAAAATGTATTTGTTTGTGTTCTCATGCTTTTCTTCCTAGTATACAGAGGGCTGAATCAATATTTTTACTTTGGTCTTGTCATCTGGATCTACAAAGTGGGGTTGTTACTGCCTTTAAGTAGGGGAAGATTTCCTGTTGATGAATGCCAGTAGATTCTGAACAAGGATCGAGTATATCTATTCACTAAGTTAATCCCTTTGAAAAGGTTCTTGTGCTCATTACCTGAGCAGGAAATAGCGCAACAGATTGTAGAGAGCCTCTAGTGTGTCAGCACACTTTTCTGTGTGATCTTATTGCACTGAAATTATAGGCAAAGTTGTGATTGCTGTATGAGTTAGAGCTTCACACACACTCAGTGACAATTTCTGCCTGGAAACAACTCGGATTTGGCTTAACAGTTGAGGTGAATGGATCACAACATCTCCTTAGGTAGTGTTGCTTGCTAGCTTAGGAAGAAAGTTCTTTGTTTGCTTTTGGCTTATGGTTTATGTTTTAAAGGTTTTATTTATGAATATGTGTTAGGTACTTTAAGAAATCAAACAAAACACTTTTTTCAAGGAATATATTTGTAGTATAGATTAATACCTCAGGCTGGATTGGCACCTGCTTTTTCCCTTTCCTGACTACACTTTTGATAGATACAGTTGCTCATAAGGAAGACAGCTGGCTGAAATGTTTTTGAGACCTTCTGATTGATTTGTGTTCAGAGGAATATTTTGGAGTTCCCTACTGGTTGTATTAAAGCTGTGAATTACAAATCGTCGCTGAGCATAAAATTAAGAAATGTTGGACTTGGCTGTGACTTATGAATCAGACTCCAGAAACTTTTATTTACTTTCTTTAGCAGACACTGTGTCCCATACCATAAAGACTAATCAGGTTAACTGGGTTATGTTTATAGGTGCGTTTTTGGCTACTTTCGAGTAGGATTTGCAAATGCCAAGCTCAGTAGCAGTAGTGTTTTCACTTAAGCAGATCTGATTGAAAAGGAATGTGGGAGGAAGAAGGTAGAGCATGTATTATTTGAAAAGAAAATAGGAAGATGAGTGTGAAGTTTCTATAGTTATCATTTGTGTTACAGTTGTTTCTATCATCTCATTTTTTTCATATTTCCCCTCAACTGCACACACCTTATGAGTGAATTTTTTTTAAATTACTGAAACAGCGCTGCAAATTGTCATACATTAATTGGGTAGTTGAGGTAAAGCTGAAACAGTTTTATATTTGGGTTAATTCACACTTGCCTTGCTTTTTCTATCAGTATGATTGATATGTATATGAAACTTCCTTACCCAGTTCTAGTTTTACTGATCTTACAAATGTTCTCATGTCTGTAGTTAAGTATAGGAGTAAGTACATTCTTTCTGTAGTTATATGGAATACTGTAAACTGAGAAATCATCTTAAAAATTGATGATTTCTTTATCACCTGTTAAATTCCAGTTCTATGACAGAAACAAGATTAGTGTTGCTTTGGTTTAGAGATATAAAGTCAGTATGAAAACGATGTGTTCCAAGATTCTGTAGCTGAAAGAGAGTTTTGAGATTCTTACCTTCAGTTATAATAATGAGGTAAGGGATATGTAAATTAAATCATTCTTTGCTTTGCCTTGATTAAATGAAAATGCGATACTGATCTTTGGTTGTGAAAAGCACTGTGTTTGAGTAGGAAGAGACAACTACTGCTGTCAGATAAGTGTAAGTTAAATATGTTAATAAAATAAGTTAATCTTTCACCCTTGTTTTTCCAAGAGAAATGTGTATAATTAATTAGCTTATAATTAGGAAATAACACTGTCTTGGCCTTCATGAAGGTAGATGTGTTTTAGAGAATAATTCTGCTGTGGAGGAGTTCTGCTGCTGTTGGTTTGGGGTTCTTTTTGTTTTTTCTTGAGCATGTGTAATTCTCACGCGCAGAGCAAAACATTTTGTCACAGTCATGCCTAAACTATGCAAAATAAGATGATTGTGCATCTAACTTACTGTAATTTTCAGTAAATACTGCAGTGCCTTCAAGACCTCTCAAATCCTATTACCTTCTGTAAAATTTTGTAAAACCCTGGGAAAAAAAAAAAAAAGAAAGAAAATGATGAATTTTGCACGTGGTATTGTGAGTCCATCTCTTCATCTCTTTTGCCTCTAATGAGTTTTCACAACAGTGTTTACTAATAAGCTGATATCTTTCATGGAACTTCATACTGAAATATTGGGAAGGTGGTAGTTTCATCTACTGTCTTGCTTGTTTAAATGATAAAAAGTTGATGTGTAGTGACATTTGTTTCCTGCGACTTCCTGCCTTTAAGGAGTTTTTTGACCTAGATAAAGCAGTTGGGGGGGCGGGGGGGGGGAACCATATTTATTCTGCAGCTATTCCACATTGGATGGCATAGAAATAAATGTTACATTCTTCAGTTAAGATTTCATCACTGCTGTTTTATCACTGTGAGGTGCTGAGGCTTTAGTAGTAGGCTACTTGAAGAGTTAGTGCAAATCTTTGTAATTTTATAATACATCATTTTTTATAGGGCTAAAGAAGGTCTATGTGCTATTGGAGTCTTTGTTTCTTCCCATGTGTTTGTGTGATTCTGCTGCAGCTACTGCACGTGCTTCTGTGCTGGTCTGTCCTCATTAGTACTGCGAATCCTAAACTTCTACATCATCTTCATGCATGCTGTACAGTTGAGTATTTTGGGGAGTAAAATTTTCAATATGCAAAATTTCAGAATCTCTGAATGAATATTTATATGAACACATCACCTTTTTGTTTGTCCGGGTGCACCAAATAAACTGAAAAACGTGAGCAGACTGATAAACAGTTATGTCCATGCTGAACTGTAAACATTCCTGTGGACTTCAGCAAGGCAGCTCCTGTGGAGAAAGATGCGTATGGAATTGAGCATTTGTAGAATCAGAGCTGTAAAGTGAAAAAGCCAGAGAGATGCCATTATTATAGCTTCATGAAGCATATCAAAGTTAGTATAAAGTTGACTGGACTTGATTTCAATTCAGTGCTAATCTAAGGTATTATATTAAGAATTATGGAAGGGACCTTTTTTTTTTGAAAGCAGAAATGACTTCAACGTTAGATCAGACTGCTCAGCACCTTGTCCATTTGAATTCTGAGCATCGCCAAGGATGGAGATAACTATAAAATGCTTCGCATAACTACAACCCTGTATTGAAAAAAATATTACTTGTTATTTCCAATAGCAGGATTTTTGGAATAGGCAGGCTGGTTAGCATAGTGTGCAGCTTAGTGCTAAATCAGACAAAAAACCTACTTGATCACTACTTCATATTGCTGCTTGATCTGAAGTAAATGCAATTGCTGATAAATACTTACAGATTATATCAATGTTGGTAAATATTGTCCTCACAAATAATGAGGACAAGAAGTGGACTTGGGCAATCCATTTAATGGGGGAGGAAAAAAAAGCAACCCACAACAAACGAAAAAACCCAAACCATCTCAAGAGGTATGCAGGCCACATTTGCAGAGTAGGAAACTGCTCTGAAAAGAAGTAGTAGAGTACATTTGAAAGTCGTGACTGAGGAGAAATCATTAGATGTCTGTACTGAGATAATGTGTCACAGCAGAGGGATGTGGTGATGGTGTGGAAATAGAGGAGCTGTGTCGGGGAGTATGGAGAGGTGCTGGGACTTCATGTGGTTCTGGAATCAAAATTGGTGTTAAAGAATCATGCAAAACTGCAAGGGTTTAAGGGAATGATTGCTAAAAAGAACTGAAGGCTGGAGGAAATCCCAAATAGTGAGGGACTGAAGGAGTTCAGTATGTTTGTCTTATCAAGAAGGAGTCCAAGGTGGCTGGGTTGGTGTATATACATTTTTGTGGGGATGAATTAGAGTACTGAAAGGCTTGCTGATGGATCATACACAGGTATAAAAACTCAGAGGCTGTAAACTCAACTCTCAAGGTTTGAACTGAGCGCATCTTTTAGCAGCACGTGAACGGCTAAGAAAAGTGGTGTATATATTGGAAAAGATGCTTTAAACAAAAAATTAAACCCTGCTCTAGTCAGACCTGGTGATTAGGTGCAGTATAGGTGTGGTTGGATGAAATCTCATGGCTTAGAGCTAGAAGAGGTACAAGCAGGTGAAGCTTCTTAGGTGTTCAGCCTCTACTTGCTCTGCAAGTCCTTTTTTAACAATCTCCCATTGGGTTATAGCTAGACTATTTTTATTATGTGTTTTAACAGAGAGTCAGTACTTGGCTTGGTTTTTAATTAAACTTGCTTCTGAAGCATCAGACACCTAGTTGGGCATTTGTTTATTGACGCTTGCCAACAGTGTTCTTGTATAAATATGATTTTTGATAGTTTTGTTCATTATCATCCTAGTCTTTGTATTGGAGTACACTGTAAAGTTTCAAATTTTAATATAATACACAGTGATTCTTCAAAAATTCTTGTTCTTCAAATAAGTTTTAGAAATAGCTCATGAGGTATGAGCCTCTTAGATCTTGTATTGATTAGAGGTTGCTTTTAAATTCTGATTTTTACTGACATGTTGCAGTTTGGGAGCAGATTTGCTTACTACTTTTTTCCTTTTTTTCTTTTTTTTCCTTTTTTTCCTTTTTTCCCTTTTTTCCTTCCTTTTTTTTCTTTTTTTTCCTGTCGCAGCTAAGAAAAAATACTTTAACTTCCATGGAAGCATCAATTTCCTCAAAAAAGTACCCCTGAAATGTTAATGTCTTAGCACAGTGTACGATATATTGTTTTACTCTGTGTAAGATGTCTGATTTATTTATGAAGATACAAACACATAATTATCTGGTTTCTTGTTTGTTTTGATTTTTTTGGTTGTACTTTTTTTAAAGACTGAGAATATGTGAAAAAAAAATATTTATCACTTTATATTGTCCTATGGGCATATTTGGGGTGTTCTAGGCAGAATATAATGTGAGCAGACAAGGCGTATACACAGTTTCTATGCTTTAGTAGTAGGCAGGCTTGTTGGTGACAGTATCAGTCCAGTAAACACACAAGGAAAATAGTTGGAAAGTATAAACAGTGGAAGCTGAAAGAAAATAATTTCCCTGCTTAGGTGGTACTGCTGTCTTCTGGTCTTTCTGAGTAGGTAAATAAAGCCTGTGTAGCAACGAGGGGAGAGACTTAAATAAGATTAAAAAGAGTGTAAGGCTTGGACAAGAGAAGGGTGAGTGTACTCCTGCAAAATTCTGTGTGGGGATAACTTCCAATTTGAACCAGAACAAGCTGATTATTTAAGCAAGCATAAAAACACTATAAATAATCATAACGAGGATGATTTGAGCATCATGCCATGTATAGATTAGAAACGTGGAAGAGGAGAATTCAGTTACTACATGGGAAAGATGAGGACGTAGGCCGATGTGTTTTGCTTTAGGATATGAATAGGATATTAGTGGGGTTTGTAGTTGTTATGTGAGGAGAAATGAAAGGGTTTGCTAGGAGGCTTGAAAAAAGATAGGAGAAAGTTGAAGATCATCTCAAGTTTAAGAGCTGAGGCTGAGAAGCAATATAATTATTATCCTTAAAGAATGTAAGGAGGTTCTGACTTTGATATTTAATTTGGGAAATGTGATTCTGGGGTCTCGCTTTTTAGAAACACAGGCTCTGCTTTCACGAGCATCTGCGCTGATCTAGTGTTTCACTGCTGCTGAAACGGAGCACGGGAGGGGAAGGTCTTGTTTTCTGCAGTGCTCAAACTGCAGGTTGTGCTGGCCTTGAAGCTCATCAGATGTTCCATAAGCTGCTGATGTCTGCTTTTTTTGCTATTTTCGGGTGGTTTTCTGTTGCATTGAAGTGGCTTACAGAGAGGTCTGGCAAGCAGTAGAGCTGGCATGAAGTATGTGGTGGGTCTGCACAGACTTTCGGCAGCAGTCAGCTTGCTGTGTCTTCTGGAATCATACGTTCAGGAACTGCAGTTATCAGAGCTGTAATGCACTATGAAATAAAAATGGAAATGAAAAGAAAGATCCCAAACAGTAGAAGAAAGACCAAAAATAATTTTAGTGTATTAAAAAAGCACTTGCAATGTAATATAAAAATGTTTAAATCCTAAAAGCTCTTGAGACAGCATGCTTTTTGATAAAGGGGTGTGCTAAGTATTTAAGTTAAAAACCAAATTTTTAAAAAAGTTAATCTAAGTAGACTGGATGCTGAGGTGACTCAGCTGTGTCATTCCTTTTGTGAATAGGTTGCCCAAGGAAGTTGTGGATGCCCCCTCCCTGGAAGTGTTGAAGGCCAGGTTGGATGAGGCTTTGAGCAACCTGGTCTAGTGGAAGGTGTCCCTGCTGCTGGCAGGGGGGTTGGAACTGGATGATCTTTAAGGTCCCTTCCAACCCAAACCATTCTATGATTCTATGAATACGTGCTTTCTGACCCTCTGCATAAATGTAAATACATAGAGAAAAACCGCTAGAGAAAAAGGGGTACAAGTTCCTTGGCTGTGGATCATTTCATAGCAGAGGACAGAATTAATGGTCTTCATTCCATATGCTGATTGATGGTATCTCCTTTAAGGCAGACTTTGCTCCATAGGTCATTAGTTCAGTTGGTGGCTGCGGTATATGGTAAACTTGGGAAGTCACAGTCTCTAGGGAAAGTTGAACATTAAGGGTAGAGTGGAGGTAAATGGTCCTTTTTAAAATTTTTATGTGTTCTTTTTTGTTTGTAGTCATCTCTGTCCCCCCCCACAAAAGCCCTTTTATCTTGGAAAGCAGACTTCTCTATCTGTAAGACTGACAAGAGTTTATATAGCATTCTATCATCTGCCTGAAAGAAAAAAATATTTTGAAGAAAATTATAAAAACCTTTGTTTTTTACATGTTCTTTATTGCAGGGGCTGCATTCTATATCCACAGTATTTTTTCAGGGAGTATGTACATCTACTGAAGTTGGCTATGCAGCTAGAGGAGATTTGTATTTCCTTTGTTGTCTTTTGAGAGTCTCTGCTTGATAGGATGCAGAAACATCTCAAAAATAAAGTTGTAATTTGAGTGAGAGCTTTTTCTTTCCCTTCTTTACGCGGGGAAGTAAAACTAGGCTGCAGTTTAAGGCAAATGTGTTAGTAGTCAAGAAAGGAGTTTTGTTGATCCAGCCTTACAAAACTACTTAGCAGTAGCAGGCTTGAAAATAACTCCCTGGTCTGATTGAATTGTCTTCTCCCTGTCACTCTGAGACTTTCTTCAGAGGGGATGAGGTGAAACGTTTAAGAAAAACAATCCTTTGGAGGAGGAGCAGATTATAACAAAAAGTGTCCTTCATTTCCAGTGCCATATTCAGTGGACGTGGATGCTGACAAAAATTGGTAGAAGTGAATTACATAAACAGGATTTTGATTGATAATAATTTGTAATGTCTACAGATGTAAGCATTAAATAATGTATTGAGCAAAGATGTGTTAAAGGAAGCAAGTTATTTCCTTTCTTTAAACATGTGAATGTTCTGGGTGTGGCTGGGTTAGGTTCAGATAAGATTTCTACCAGGTATTGTGCCTGTTCTGTCTTATATGGTCATTGGTTCATACGCTTGTTTTGGAGTAACCAACTGGAGCACTTTTGTGTGTATGTGAAGATCTGAGCCAGGATCATAGAATCATAGAATGGTTTGGGTGGGAAGGGACCTTAAAGCTCATCCAGTCCCAACCCCCTGCCATCAGCAGGGACACCTTCCACTAGACCAGGTTGCTCAAAGCCTCATCCAACCTGGCCTTGAACACTTCCAGGGAGGAGCAGCCACAGCTTCTCTGGGCAACCTTTTTATTCTTTCAGCGGGTAGCAGGGGTTGATGGCTTTGGTTCTTTCTGCCTTGTCATCTTACTGAGTGTATTCACTTTTAGTAGCATTAGGGGCTAGAAGCCAAACGGTGAACTGTTGCATTGTTCAAGTGATACGAAAACATTGCTTTGAAGAGTGTGCAGTCTATTCTTAAGTAACTTTATTTAAATAACTAATTTGGGTAATAAGATTCTCATAGAATGATGAAATTCATCCTCAGTCTGACTTCCAGTGACACTACCGAGAGTCAGAGTACAGCTGTTTTCCTGGCAGCGCTTTTGTAGCTCCATCACTGAGGTAAAGAATAAATGCAGTAGTTGAAGGTGGTTACCCTCTGCTGTGAGCGTGGGTTCTGAAATGAATGCAGAACTGAATTCTGAGTTTAGGGTGGGCTCCACGGTTTGTGATTGATTATAGTATTATTCATTCAGCTTTCTAGATATTGATAATCGGCTACAAACATTTTGAACCTGGAAACCACAGTGTGTATGTCAGTTGAAATGTTCAGATGACGGGCACATTTAGCAACACAGGAAAGAGATGCAATAGGTAAAAACCGCAGTAGAACTTCAGTTGTTTATCCTCTTGAATTGAAATTCAAGCCTTTGTTTTTCACACTTTTTCCTGGTACTGGTCTGTCCATAAAGCTGAGAAATACAACTAGTCTGTATTATCAGCAAATTCCAGAACCGTTTAACAGTGCTCAAATGCCTTGTGAACCTGGCAAGACAAAATGACCTTCTGCAGTGAATGGTACAAAGCTGTATCATTTCTTGCCTGTTTCGTTACTTAGTTCTTGACTAGCTGCATCCCTTTTCTTCTTTTCTTTTCCTCCTGAAGGACTGCTGGCCTCAGAGGAGTGCTGTTGTTGGAGCAGAATACACAGGGTGACTTCAGAAGTTCTTGTGAGCTGACTGAACTGTACAGCTTCTTGTGAGTGGTCAGGCAGAGGATGGGGTGAGATGAAGGGAACAGTGAGCAGCAAGCTGACAACAAAACAGGCTTTTCTGGAAGTTTTTCATTTTTACTTGTCATCTTTGCTTGAATATCCAGTTCAATGAATGTCCAGGCTTTCTGTAACAAAACTTTCTTCATTATAACTGAGATTCTACCAGAATTCTGTTAGAACTTTTTTGAAAATTTAGTTTTCTTAGCTGTTTTCTGTTTTGAAGCTTTTTCTATGGGCTGTTTTCTCATGTAGTCAGTTTTCCTTATCTGCGTCATAGAATATAGGGAGTATTACCTCTTTCCGGTAGGAAAATTAAATGTTAAAGAACTTATCCGAAGATGAAATGGGAAACCTCATTCACAGTTGGGAGAAGAATTCAGATCTTTGCACCTGTCTCTGTTTCAAAGACGCAAGTTAAATTCTGAAAGCACTTTGTGATCAAGATTTTAAATTTCTTTCATGAGTTTTTGGCCTGTTGTGAATAACTTTTACTGTCTACTGCAGTGCAGGCAGCCAGAGCAATCATCTGCAAGCACGCCCTAGTACACAAATGTTTACTTTTCTGTCAGTAGTGAAATAACCCCGCTTGTTTTATGGTGTGGTTATTCTGAGGTTGGAAGATTGTTGAGCCTGGAAGAGATCACTAACCCCAGCTTGCTATTTAGCTATAAATAAGTTTGGTCTGCTGTGGGCTAGTAAGTACACAAGATTCTTATGTGAGGTTATTCACTATTATCTAAGGTTATCAGCAGAATGGGTGGTTTTAAGCCTTTAAAGAAAAGAAGCATGCAAACCATGCAAAAAAAAAAAGCATGTGAATGTAAATAATTCAGTCCTCAGTCAGAAGGATAAAATAAAATTCTATAAAAGTTTTAAGTTTGGAGATAGTATTTTAAAGTTATTTGGGCTTACTAGAAGCTGAAGAAAACATTACTCATATTTGTGTATGTGTGTTCTTTGTGTTAGCTGGAATGTGGCTGAGAAGTGTGCCATAGAATAATTGAACTTCATCTGAAAAGCTAAAAAGCATGGTTATATAGAATACAAAATAACCATAATGTGAGAGAGTGTGATTTTGGACTGTTGGAGAAATAACAGGATAGTTGTCAGGGAGAAGAGACTGAGGAAGGTGTTTCTGAGGAATTGAATTTGCTAATCAGAAATGTTGTTTGTAAAAATTAAACTTTTCTACAGTTTTTGAAATTAAGAAAAAACCCCTGTGGTTGTGGAAGTGAACATGGGAAATGGCAGCGTAGAGATGTGTGGCCCAAGTCTCTTCTTGTTTGAGGAGATGTGAGAAGGCAGGATGTATTTTTGGTATTTTTCATAATACTTACTCTGATTCCGTTCTTGTACTGAAATGTGTTTACGTGCCTTATTGCCGAGGTAAACTATTGTGTCTACAGCTTTTTCTTTTTGTAACAACATTTGATATTAGTAGGGTTAGGTGGTTTTCTTGTTCTTCCAGTTAAATTTATTATCTTGAAGGTCTGTGTAGTTTAGGGTTAATTACTTTCAGATAAATATAGGTGAGTACCAGAGGTGTTGAGTGCCTGTTGCAGTGACATTGCGTTTCAACTTGGAGATCCCTGGGCTCTGATTAAGGCAGTGTTGGTTACTGGATGTGTTACACTAATGCAATTTTAGGACTGTTTTGTCTTTGTGGTAGCTGCTTGTTCAAACTTTCCCCAAGGAATTTAAAAATGGGAATATATATATCTGCCCTATGTTTTTGTGGGGACATTTTGTGGTAAATAAATTGCTGACTGAGAACCTACTGACAGTGTCTGGTACAGAGAGAGTAAGAAGTTGGGTTGATAAAATTCTTCACAGAGTGAAGGAGACTTTTATTTTTAAATCTGGAAGGTCCTTAGATACTTGTATTGTGATGGTTTACACCATCTTTAAGTCCTTAGAATAACCCTCTTAAAGATGTTCTAAATGGAGACAGGATTTGACTTGTGCAGGTAATGATTTAATACAAAAATACAAAGGAAAGAGAAATAGCTCTAGGGGATTTAAAATTAAAATACTACAGGATGGGTATTTAAAGGGAAGTAAATAGATCTAATCATAGCCACTGGTTTGAATGCAGAAGGGGTTGATATGCTCAGAAATTAGTGTAGAGTAGTGAGGTGCTGATCCTTTCTCAAATATCTCTGTGTCACCACTAGAAGCAACTTTCTTGGTATAGCTTTCACAGAAATGGGAATGACTAGAGTGGGGAGGCAGAGCTGGCTGTTACAAAAGCAGGTATTTGAAGTTGCATGTTTGAACTCCAACTGAATTTGTTGGGTTTTTTTCCCCCTATGTTTTGAAGACTTAAAACTACACCATTGCATTTAAATGCATGTACATATAATCTGTAGCATGAATCCAAGCAGAAAGTTGCCTCTGAGAATCACAGATACTACAATAGCCATTTTATATAACCTTACATATACTGAGTCTACTGGCTTAAAAAATTTCTTCACACTACCACTAGTTACATTTAATATAAGCTTTTTCAAATGAGTTAGTGCCAAGCAAAGCATTGTTTGGAGTATGGAGAAATAACCTGGAAGCCAAAATTAGCATGTATTAATTTTGAGTGGTGTGTGTTTCGTCAGGGCTGCCCAGATCATGTCGTCCCTGAAGGCAGCGCATTTCACATTTAAATGTTTAAGCTATTACAACATGGAACATGCTGGTGAATGGTGCCAATAACATACGCTGAACATATGACCAGCATATGCCCCCTCTTCAGCATAGGCCATGAATTATTTAGTTTGTGTTCCAAGCTGTTTATTTTTGAGAGGTTTTTTTCCCCTCTGTCACAGTGTCAAGCACCGAGCCTTTTGTTTCTTCCCCCCCCCCCTTTCTTTTCTACTGTTGCTATTGATTCTGTATTTCTGATATTTTCTGCTGTGTTTAGCACCACTGCCACTCCTATTTTGAGCCGGTTCTTTAGGATGTGGTCCTTGGTATCTCAGGTGGTAGTGTCATTGAAACTGTGGAGACCCATCTGAGTATTTTCAACTTGAAATTGAGAGCTAAAATGACCTTATACTTAATCTTTTGGGACTTGGCCTATATTCATTAGTTAACTGTGATACCTCTTCTTTGTGGAAATCTTTTACCATTTTCTTTAACACCTGTGAAATGTCAGGTTTTCCCCTCATCCCTTCTCATCTTTGGTTAGATGAATGGTGTTAAGCGTACACTCCATAGGCCTGTTCTGATCTTTAAAACCATTTTTGATCACAGCTCAAGTTCCCAGACTGCTTGTGACTCTTCTGATGCAGCAGCTTTATGCTGTGGATTCTGGTATAAAACGTCTTAGTGAGCACTGACCCAGACTGACAGTCTGGGAAGTACCGTAAATAAAACTTTAAGGTAAATACAAATATTTTGCATCTTTGCAGTGTTTTATAACATTTTTAGGGAGTATTTACCTCTCTGATTGGTTCAGGCTTGACACAAAATTAATTTGTCTCAGTGAGCTTTTCCAAATGCATCACCTCTAATTATTTGTGGGTGCTGTAGGTAACATGTTTAGCATTGCATACTTCTTTATATAGATTATTCTCTTAAATTCAGTTTTCTCCTGAGACAGTGCTTTGCACTAAAGAATATGCTGTTACAGAAGGCTTTTGCTTCTCATGTTAAGTATATTGGTAAACTATTTTTCAAGTATTTGCAGTAATTGAAAGTATCTTTCTTGTTCCTGTTTTTAAAAGGGATTTCTTTTTAATCTGCACATTAGATATGTACAGTAGTACAGTTTTATTACAACACGAACAGCACTGCAATCATGTTGTTTTAAGCATACCTCTATATAAGATTCAGTCTGTGAAAATAAATTGTAACTAACCCTTTGTTTCAAGGTTAGTTAGAACAAGCTAATGGGGAGTTAGAGCTGGAAGAACCATCCTGTTCTGTCCGTGTGTGAGCTCTGGTGTTCACACTGTGTGCTCCAGTCAGATTAGTTTACTGGTAGGCCTGAAAAACAATCCCTTGGAAGAGAAGGAGACAGGCAGGCTCAGGATTAGTTTTCTGTCCAGTCAGCAATGCAGTTTTTTCCATTACCAGATGAGAAGAAATTAATAAGATTGATAAAGTGTCTTCACAGTGTCTTACGTAGCAGTTTTATCAACGTTTGAGCTCGTCTAAAGGTTCTCTGCTCTTGAAAGGTTTTGCTTGTTCTTTCTAATTCCTGACCCTGGCTCCAGGGTCCAGCCACCCCCTTACACTGGCTCTGGCACCACTGGGTCCCCTGTTAGCCAGTTCTCTCACTAGCCTCAGACAACACTGTTTTCCTCGTAAAAAATCTTGTTTTGCTGAGTTAGTCGGTGCTGCATTAGTGAGTTGAATTAGCTCACTGAGGGGCCTGACAAGCCCTACACTTAGCAAGGGAGTCGCTGGCCTTCTGCTCCACAGACAAAAAAGCTGCATCATGTGTCATGTTTCTGGACACTGCTTCTGTGAGGAGTGTAAGTATCCACACACCTCCAGAAGGGAAAAAAAAACCAAGTAAATAATGGTCACTGTGGACAATGAAATTGAACCAGAAAAGCAACAAAACTGTGCTTGTACTATTTTTAATAGTTTCCAAAATGTTGGTATGATTGATGGTCCTCATTTTGCACGTCGCCACAGAAATATCTTCAAACACAGTTACTTGATAACTGCTTCGTTGTAGTTTCTGCATCAGGTGATGGTGTCCTGTCCCATCGCTTTTACAGTTCTGATGGAAAAGTCACAGATTCTTGTGACACTTTCATATAAACTGACTATTGTTTTCTCAGGAGAGAGACCAAAACTGGTAGATATAATTTTGTAACTGAACTAATTAGTGCTCTTAAAGTCTTCATGATGTGGTTGCTGATGATGATTAAAGGAGAGGTAGTTTCAGAATATCTAGTGAACCTTTTAGACTCTTTCTAAAGACCGTGACAAACTTGTACATTAAAGTTAACATTTAATTAAAAACTTGTAATATGTGGGGGAAAAAAAAATCTTGATTTTTTTTTTTTTTTCGGGGTGGTGTTAAAAACCATTGTTTTATACAGATTGTTTTTAATCATCTAAGGTGTCTGTTATTTTAGTTTTTAGCTTTTTTAACTTAAAGCCTTTACATTGTTCTCTATATACTGGAAAAGTGTACATGTTATTAGAATACAGGATATGGTTGTGCCCTTCAGAATTATTAAAATGTCTCTTAGATCTTCATATTTTAATCCTTATCTCTTCTCCATTTTTGCTTCATTTTTTTAATAGAATATAGAACCAGAAATATTAGCCTTTTACTTTTCCAGATGAGTGTTTCTGAGATCATAAAATAACTTGATATATGAATAAGGGAAATGGGCTCCAAATATGTAGTAGTATTTGCTACTGCTTTTGTATTTATGATTACTTTAACTTAGGAACCACCTTGGATATTGTGGTAAATGCTATATTTTTTGTGGTGCTTTCTGTTCTAACATATGGATTTAAAAAATATATATAGTCTCAGATTTTTTGTCATTATTGAAGGAAGTATAATATAATGCCTTAAACATATATGGAAATTAGGAAACTTTCTTTAGCTAGGGATTAACATTTCATTTCAACATAGTACATCTTTCTGAAAATCTGAATCTTTCAAATATTGGTTGGTTTTCAAGTCTAAGTGGAAACATGTTGTCCTATCACACATGTTAATTTAAGTACTGTGAAAATTAGTGTTTGCAGATTTTTATATTTTTTTTAATGCATGGAACTAATTTGCATCTTTTCAGCTTTGCTATACAAGTGGATTCTGCAGTGGAATTCAGAAAATATCACGTGATTGATGAAATTGCTTTTAAATATGCAATCCTACGTTCAAATTTCACTACAGAAATTTATTATTTTATAGCAAGCAATATTTGTGCATGACAGAAATTAAACAGTAACAGCAAATGGTCTTCTGATACAGGTAGGATCCAGCGGATAGGTATGTGGGGAGAGGAAGGTGGGGATTGTTTAATCAACAACTTGGAGGGTTTTTTTATCTGCCAGTTTTGACAGAGCCATTCAGAGGAGAATGGTGCTCAGCTGATGTGCTGGGGAAGCCTGACTTGAAGGAAACTTTCCTTTTGAGGGGGTGAAAGTGAGACACAATGCTTTATGTATAGATATATCTAGGAAAGCTTTGCAAGTGAGGCCACATCTGGAATACTGTGTCCAGTCTGGGCCCCACAGTTCAGGAAGGACAGGGAACTGCTGGAGAGAGTCCAGCACAGAGCCACCAAGATGATGAAGGGAGTGGAGCATCTCCCTGCTGAGGAAAGGCTGAGGGAGCTGGGGCTCTTTAGCTTGGAGAAGAGGAGACTGAGAGGAGACCTAATTCATGTTTACTAATATGTAAAGGGTGAATGTCATGAGGATGGAGCCAGGCTCTTCTCAGTGATGCCCAATGGTAGGACAAGGGGCAATGGGTGTGAGCTGGAACACAGGAGGTTCTGCTTAAACTTGAGAAGAAACTTCTTTCCAGTGAGGGTGCCAGAGCCCTGGGACAGGCTGCCCAGGGAGGGTGTGGAGTCTCCTTCTCTGGAGACATTCAAGACCTGCCTGGACACCTTCCTGTGTGATCTCATTTAGGTTCCTGCTCTGGCAGGGGGATTGGACTGGATGATCTTTCGAGGTCCCTTCCAATCCCCAACATTCTGTGATTCTGTGAAGTTGAACTGTTTGAGCAGTTCAGCAGAATGTTCCTCTGTGTAGCTGTACAAGAACATCTTTGGAGTTGATTGCAGCTTGCTTTTTGCAGCATTTCAAAGCATTTTATAAACTTAACTATATCAGTTTGTCTGCATAAGAGGAAGAGAAGACTGGACTCAACTTTTATTCTGGAAGAATTTAACTAATATTGTGTCATTTACTACCTACAAAGTTGGTTTGGCTCTGGTGTATCTCAAAGAAGGCCCAGGGTTTAAAGCAGAGTGATGTAGAGTGAAATAGTGCATCATTTTTTTCCATTTTGATATTCTGGGTTTTTTTAGAAAATTTAATGCTCTGGAAAAGCTACATCACAGAATAATAATTTAAAAAAGATCTGGAGTTTGAAGCTAAACCAAAAGAAACCACTCTCATTACATGGTTATTTTAGTATCAGAAATCCTCAGATTGGGTTTGGTTTACACAACCAAACTACACACTTTTTGTTGTTACCCTCCCATAGAGCATTCTTTGTTGTATGGGATCGATCCAGTTATTGTGAACTCGGCTGCCCATTTCTTGGAACACAGTTAAAATAAAAACAAGTTGAACAGTGAACACAGCAGTGCTCTTTATTTAAATAGGACAAGAAATAAAAAGAAAAGTGGAGATAGTACTTACCATGTATTTCCCTCTCCAAAACAGTTCAGTTATTGCAAAAAAAATTAGTAATCTGCCTTTTTTTTTTGGCAAGTGAAGGTTTTTGCAGTTTCATTACACTGGTATGGGGCAACGAGTATGATTAATTAAAAATAGCAGATATAACATAGATAAACAAAATTGCAGTAAATCCTTCAGAGCTGCAGGTGAGTAGTTCGTACTGTCACCGTTCAGCACCTCCAGTTGTGTGTTGCTGCAACATCTGCAGGTTCTTTTGCACTGGTACAAAGAAGAGCCTTGAATGAGGAGTTCTTGTTTTTTACTAAAGGAAAGCAAGTGGAGAGTCCTTTTTCCCCAAATATTTTCAATATTTAGGATATGAATTTTAGCTTTTTCTGCTTTATTTTTGTTTTTAAATTACTTGAAATACTGTTCCTGGAAAAAAATAAAAAGCTGCCTCTCAAAGATACATAGGAAATTAGGTTTGTGGAGCTTAACATCTTCAAGTTCTTCAGTATATAACTATGTAGATTTTATTTGGAATATATGCATTCAGTGTGCAGTTTTCACAATGTAATAGTAAAGGACTGGTGCAATGAAAATTCCTTTAGCTCTGTTTGGGAGGACGTGATATATTGCTTAAGATAAATGTGCATGTTTTACTTTTTACCATGTAGACTTCACAGCCAGGACTTTTTTTGCTCCTTAAGCAGCTACTCCTGTGCAACATACTCGGGTCGAAATACTGAATTAAATGATATCCCTGTTATTGAAGGGGTGTGTTTCACCTGGTGTTTTGCCTCTTCAAGTGATTGTAGGAGGAGGAAGACTTAAGGGATGATCCAGTGGTTTAAACAAAGATTGGGTGTTGGGGAAAAATGTGTTCTGTTCCCAACTCTGTTGCATGCTTGCCAAAAGGACTTGGCCAAGTCACAAACCTGTTTAATCTGTTTTTAAAAATGAGGATAATGCTTCATGGGTGGAGGCAGGGGGGGATGATGACATTTCAGTGCTCTTTTCTAGCACTTCTTATCAAGAGCTATGCCTTACCTTTTAGAATTAATTCCTTAGGTTTTGAAGTGGCTTCCTTTGTCTGCAGTGCAAACACCCTAGTTCTCTCCCTTTCTGACTTGCCTCCCCTCTCCCTGTTTTTGAGGACTATGGGTTCTGGTTTTGCCAGTGCTCCAGGCTTTCTTACATACACTGTTTGTGTGTGAATGCTGCTGTCCCTGAACTTTGGTGTGCCTAGGAGTGCAAAGAACACTGCATCTAATGCATTATGCTGGTGTGTGTTCAATACTTCAGTGTTTTCTAATGAAAGATATTACAGAATCAGAGTGCAGAGCACTATGCTTATTTTATTATAGTTGGGACCTTGAAAGTAGTATATATGGGAACATATAAATGCTTTAGTTACTTACTAATAGATGATACATAATTACCATTACTGTGACAAGTTTTATTCCTAGTGTAGTTTCTGGTATGTGTACGTCTACAGTGGTAGAAGTTTTGTGAGGACTGTCTGACTTAAGTGGTCATAGTCCATCCTGTTAACAGTGTCTGCAGTCAAAATACTGGCTTTCTTGGTGAAGCTGAAAGGTCCTAAGTTAACCAAACTATTCTGTTGAAAAGCATTGAGTATTCACTCTTGTTTACAAACAAGATTCTGCGCTTCCTTTTATGACTAGTAACTTCAAGAAGCTTATTTTTCCATATTAGTTCAAATTTCAACCTTTCAGAGAGAATGGTTAGAACAGCTGCATAATAAAGGTTTTCTTATGTAGTAAGTACAATACAGCTTTTGAATTAAAGCGTCATGATGTTTTTACTTCACCTCTTTGAAGAAAGGATTAGACTGTGAGATGACTTAAACTTAATAAAACATCAGCAAACTTCTACATTAGTAAATTAGCTGAAGATACCAGTGGCTCCTGATAGTGGGTAAGTGGAGTAATCGTGTGTCTCAGAACAGAACTGGTGCAAGAGGCAGGGAAGAGCCTGCCCCATTTGGCAGTGCTGAGCTGTTACATCCCTGTATCCCATGAAACCATCCCCAAGATCAAGCTTTTATTGCTGAGACCCTGGTTGTTGGTACCTGTGCTTCAGGAATCTTGTCTTTTTCATTATTTTACTAGTTGTTGTTCAGAGTGGGTTTCATTTTGCTTAATATTGGGGGGGGAGGGAGTGAGTGAGAGTGTATGTGTGTGTCTACACCCAGACTCCCTTTAAAATCAGTGAAAAATAGACATCCCTAGACCTGATTTCTCCAAACCAATTTAGACTTTTCCCTTCTATGGCCTGTTCATTTTCACTCACTATAAAGACAGATGACTAACACAGGTACAGGTTTACACTTGGAAAAATTAATCCCATGCTTCATGTTTGCATGCTATACCCTTTTCTTCTCTATACTGTTGTTCCTTTGGCAGTACAGTAACATATATTCCTGATTTAATCTATTTTTTTAATTCCCGGACAGCTTTCCAGTTCCATGACTATCTGACTTGTTAAATCATGTCTGTAATTTTTATTCATTTTTATCCTTCCACACTTTCCTGCTGCCCCTTACAGCAGCCCATGATTTGAGAACTTGGCATGGTCTTAGAAGAATAGCTCAGGAAGAGTGTTTCTTGAGGAATATTTTCCAATAATAATGTGTTTGTTATGGATTAAATAGTTTCTTTGCTTTGCGGCCTTCCAGAATCTTTGGAGTCTTGATTGGTTCTTGAGTGCCCACACAAGTGATGAAGGAAGGTCAGTTTATGTATGCTTTGAGCAGCAGTCCGTGCATATAAAATTTCTAGAGGGTCTGCATGTTCACTAGAAAAGTTCTAGGAATTTGCAAAATAGAAGAAAAATTGAAAAGATTTGAACAAACATTTTACAGAGTACAGTTGGTTGAAAAAAAGATCTCTGAATATAATATAAAATCTTGATTTCCATTGAGATACCCAGCCCAGCAGTATCACCAAAGTGAAGCAGGTATGGAATGTCCCTTGGACATCAAACATCCTTAGGCTGGTAATTGTGACATGTAATTAATGTCCATAGCTTGGTGAGAGAATCCTGAAAAAAGTCTGTCCTTTGACCAGACAGGCAGATTTAAGGGGGAAATGAAACACTGCTGTCTACTCAAAACTGGAGTTGGTAGGAAGCAGTTTTTGTCATTCTTCAATGACCTGAGTTAGTCATGGATTTCTGTGTGAAATAAAGGACTGTTCTGCTCTTGCAAGCAGAGTTCTGTCTTGAAAAGCCTTTCTAAAATAAACTTTGCTTCCTTGATTCAGGAATAATCTTTTTTTTTCTGTGCAGCCTTGCCTCTGTGGATAACTGTTCTTTTGGTAATGATTAGGGAGTTCTGGCATAATTTTGCAATAAAATGCAGGTCTCTGATGAGGTAATAAATGAAGTCTTTTGTTACTAAAGTAATGTGCGAGTCATAAGTGCTTCTTTTATTATTATGCTTGCGTCAAAACTCATCATGACAGCACTCGTTACTGTACTTCCCCCTGCTGTTTTAATTGCAAGGAGTAGTAAAATGCCGAGTGCTGTATGTTTGGCTCTAAGCAGTTTTGTTTGGTTTGCTGATAACTTTTTATTTAGCACCGAATAATATTATTATAACTTTAACGTTTCCATGTGAACTTTTGCATCCCCGTGAGTACCCCACAACCCAGGGTGAAATGCCAGGCGCTTCGGTAACTAGCTCACCTCATAATAAAGGATACAGTGGTTTTGATTTGTCGACTTCAGCTCAACTGTGACTGTAAATCATATGCTTTATGAAAAGTTATTGAATGGTATTTACTGTCATGGTGAAAGTTTGAGCTTGCATATTTTATATTAGGAAACCATTGTTAAATGCAGTTATCTGGAAGGAAGATGAAATGATAACTGATTTTTACTTTCCTGTTGCAAGTGGTTCGTCTCTGGTTTTTAAACAGGAAGCTATTGTCTTACAGAGTTATGTATGCTCTGCTGGGACTCAAAAGAGATGGTTAACATTTGGCAAAGGTAGAGGCACACAGTCTTTTGGACAAATTTTCATTTGTGTTTATAGTTTAGAATGAAATTTAGAGATAGAGACCACACAACCTGACTCTGCCTATGGCTTTTGTGTACAGAGATGCTAAATACCCGAAAATGCAGTGTTTCCATAGGCGGAGTTTCTTTTGTATTCACAGGCTGGGGAGCCTCAAATTCCAGAGGCATTACATGAGCAGTTTTAATGAATTAGTGTCTGGCTTTCCTGCAGCAGATGTGACAAGCAGCTTTATAAGCTGCTTCCCATCGATCGCTGTTTTCCAGCCCTTTTGTGTCTTTCTTTTGCTTAGAGAAAAGCAACGAAGAGCTTGGTTTCTACAGTAACTGCTGCCTACATTCTTGCCTGCAGGCCAATTTTTTCTCAGTTCCTGCAGCCTGTTGGTGCAGGGCTACTGTACTGAATTTCTTTAGGTTTTCGTGTTGTTGGTTTTTTTTTGGTTTTGTTTTGGGTTTTTTCCCCTCCATCCTCCCCCCGCCAATGCTCGTTTAAATATTTTACCCTTTAAGAAAAGATGAGAATGCAGTGGGAGTTTGTGATTTGAAGATATGTATTTTTAATTAACCATAGCACTTTTCCATGACTGCAGGATAACCTAAATATTGTTGCTGATGATCAATACCGATGTTTGTGTGGTTGGTATATAAAGAAGATGAAATGTCTCACTGCTGAAACAAGAACCTCTGGAAATTTGCAGCAGCGTTAACGCTTGTTTCTGGAGCGTAACAATGCAGGGGAGGAGTGAGGTCTGCTTTAAGTTGTTAATAGTCATTTGCATTTGCAGCAAAATTTGCTGTAGTTGAACAACTTCGGAACTTGTCTTTTTCAGTCTCGACTCTTAAATATCCTTAGAGAAACTGTTGTGAACATAGGGTTAAAAATGCGTTGTTTCTTCTGAAGTTAGCTTTCTGACTGGGAAAGAAGAATGAAATGGCATTTCAAACAAGAACGTGTGTTTATTACTCAGTTTGTGTTTGCTGCTAGTGACTAAGGAATATTCCTGTGGTCGTCATCGATATTCTGTTGTCATAGGATCATTTTTTGACGCAGACAGGCTTGTTCCAGATCCTTCTGAAAGCGGGTTAGCACCATTCCTGTAATGAATACCAACAACTTTATATACTTCTCTGGCACTTGCCAAAACATGAGTGGGGATGTATGTAACCTGGGTTTCCTTTAGGGAGCCGTTCATTTACAACTGGATCATATTTCCGGCCTTTGCTTAGAATTTGGTAAAAGTGTTTTGTTGGCCAACTTGAATTAACATGTGGCTACAGTGGTTTCATCACTTCTGATGATACATGCATCTTTGCTTTTGAATTTTAAGACATCTGAGTGTATAGAAAAATCTGTGCTCTTTTTCTTTAGGCTGTTTTTTCATACTGCTTTATGTCACTGTGTAGACAGTGATGGCATGCATGAAAAAACGCACAAATACTTGTGAAAAGCATGCCCAGAATAAAAAGTCTAATCGCTGGGTTAAAAATCAGAGAGTGTTTTGTTCCTTATGGTATTGAAGGTCGAGCTTGCCATAGAACCCTCACATTTTCTGTTTGTGGAGGACATGCTTTGCAACTATTGATCTTTGGTCAACAGAAATCAATGGCAAAGGATACAGAGAATTAAGGGAAGCACGCATGAGGTCATGATTCACTCCCCAGAGGAAAAAGCTGCCACTTTTTAAAGGTCGCTTGCTTTTTGGATGACCTCTAGAAGTGTCCTGACTAATAATGGCCAGACCTAATTGAATATAAATTTATGATAAATTAGTGAAATCAGAACTTGGTTTAAAGCTGTGGAGGCAGGGAGGAGGGATCCATCCTGACACAACGTGTCTGGGTACAAGCACTGTAGGAAGTGACGCTGTGTTCCTGCTGGGGTAGTTTCTCACATTGCTGCACAGGGTGTGGTCAACTGCAAGCAGAAGAGCATTAAAAACTTCCTTTTTAAAAACCTAGTAGAGGAGTTGAGCTTTATGTTTCTTTAATATAATTTTTAGAAGTAAATCTCCACCACCCCCACCCCCCCCGGCTCCCCCAAAAAGAAGTCATTAGTGGGGAAAAATGGTTGATCCTTTCTTCTGTTACCAGCAATGTAGAAAGTTTTACAAATGTAGTGTTAAAGCTAAAATTTCAGATAGGAGCAAAAGGTTATACCTTATGTAGGTGAACAAACAACTATGTAAAAAATTGCCCATCGAGAAAGTTCTCTCTGTTTCAGACAATAAGAAAATAATAATAATTTATTAGTATTATAATATACTGGATCACCTTTTTTCAATGTATCCATTAAAAGATTTCTTACACTTGTAGCATTTTTCTTATTATGAATAAGTTTTACAGCAGCACTTTTTAATGTAATCCTAATAAAGACTTTGTAAAACATCTCTGAACAGTTATTTGTTTTTAAAGAGTCAAGGAAAAGCTTACTAAAAAAAAATTGGGTTTTTTTTCTACTAATAATCTATACTTTATTAACAATCAGAGTTTTTAGGTGGCTATTTAATATTGTGACTACTTGGATGGATTTATATATCTTCCTTCATTATTAGTTTGGAAACCGAGATTTTTTTAACTACTGGGTACTTCAAGATTATCTTAAAATTTTTATTCTGCTTCGAAGCAGCTCAGTTCAATTTGTCTTTTTAGTAAGTTTTGGTTTTGTTGATTCAGTTTAGGTCTAAAGCTGATGATTTTATTCTGGAAATGGACTGCTGTATTGACTTTCAGTTCAATTAAACACAGACCAAAGTCTTAAAAATAAATTCTGGATCTGAATAATTTAGTGTGCCTGCTCTTGGTGCTGAACAGTCAGAAATCTTTCAGTATAAAATTTGGAAGAGGAAGTTGGGAAATGTAATGATGTTTCTTTTGGAAAAGGGTGGGCTGAGTGGAGCAGCCACTTTCTCCTTGGTATGGCAGTTGTTGCTTTTCTCCATGTTAACAGGAGTTACTTCTTTCAGGCAGCTCTGAGACAGAGTTGTATCTCTTCTTACAGGTTTCCTCGTGTTTTGTGCCAGTTTGATCTGTGAGAGGAACCAAACTCAGCTTTCTTTAGAGATGCACCTTTTTCTCAGGACACAAAGGCACAATACACAGAATTTACAAAGACTGAAATTATATGTAATCATACTTCAACTTCTTGAAAACCTCCATGGTATTTCTAGTTGTTTCTGTAAAGACTCATCTTTTAAGTCTTGCTTATTTAAAAGTTGGTTAAAAACAATAGCTAGATCTAGTTTAATTTATAATTAATTTCCTAATAATCCATTGCAATGAATTCAATAATAAATGAAGCAGCAAATGGAGAAAAGGTGAAATCATGGTCCTTGTTCTTTCATACTGAAATTTACCCATTAGCAGAAAGTCATACAAATTGTAATTTCCCAGTACGATGTTCCTGGGGATGCTTGAATGCTGCCCGGTTGTGACGTGCTGGTCTTGGGTTTCTTTTACAGATGTTAGTCAGGATGACACAGAGGACCCTTGTGTGGCTTTCTAACCTTGCAGAACTGGGCTCAGTGCTGTTACTCATCAGTGCCCTGGGATGTGGGACAGAGAGTACCCAGAGCAGGTTGCAGATGATGCCAGATTGGGGCTGGGGAGTGGTTAATATGCCGGAGGGCAGAGCTGTCATCCAGAGGGACACTGACAAGCTGGAGGAACGGACTGACAGGAACCTTGTGAAGTTCAGCAAAGGCAGATTAAAAATCCTGTATGTGGGGTGGGTGAAAGCTGGGAATGACTGAGTGGGGAGCAACTCTGCAGAGGGGGGCTGGGGGGTCCTGGGGAAGAAGAGGCTGTCTGTGTTTCAGCAGTGCACATGTGATGGTGGAGGCTGGCCTGGTGCTGGGCAGTAATCGTTTTGGTTTGGGGCCCCCACACAAGCAAAACTGATGACAGACTGGAGAGGTGAGGGGAGGGCTGCTGAGATGCTTAGGGAACTGGCATGTATGGCATGAGGGGCTAAAGGATCTCAATCTTTGTTGCTGTTGGTTTTGGTTTTGCTTTTTCCCCTGGAGAAGTTCAAAGGTGGGTCTAATTGCAGTCCTTCTCTGCCAAAAGGGTGGTTATGGAAAAGATGGAGCTGGGCTGTGCCGAGAGGCTCAAAGTTTGAGGATGAGCAGCTGTAACAAGTTGCAGCTAAGGAATTATACCTGGACAAATGAGAAAAACCCTTCACTGTTAATTGACTAATTGCAGGAATGAGTTGCCCAAGTCTGCCCTTGGAAGGCTTCAGAGTTTGATTAGACGAGCCCCTAAGCAACTTGATCTAACTTGGAGGTTAGCCCTGCTTTGAGTAGGAGATTGGGTTAGAGACCTTCAGAGGTCCCTTCCAAACTTACCTTCTCTCTGGTTGTATCTGAATGATGTAAAACAATTTTTGCTTGACTTTTAAAATGCAATTGAATCAAAAGTGGGCCTGGAAATGTGCACTGTAGTATCTTACTGGTGACTTAAGCTTCAGAGTGTGCATATCTTCTACCAGAAGTGTAAATAAATTAATTGGCTGTGAGGATCATTTTTACTGCAGTGATGAGGAAAGACCAACTGGAAGGTGAGTTATAAGTAGATAGGTAAGAGGAATTAGAAAAGGGATTAGTTTCAAATCTCCCTTCCATGGAAAGGAGACCAGATCTAGAAGTATGGTGATTTCCATGTTTTTTTGTTAGTTCACTGATCAAAACAGGGGAGGAGAATGAAGTACAAATAGCATCATCTTGGCCTACTGTACTGTCAGAGAAAACCTAAGCTGAAAAAGGTCTGTTTAGTGGTACAGGTGTTGTTTCTCTTTGAGGTGAGTTACATACACTGTTGCCCACACTTGCATTTAAAGTATGTGAGGTAAAAAATCAACAAAAGCAATCTCCCATATGCTGACTAGGTTCTTTTTTGTGGGTCTTAGCTTTTTAATCTAAAAAGTTGAAACTATTCTTGCCTCTCAGTGAATCAAGAAGAGTTTGAAAACTCTCCCCTTGTTATTCTTTCAGATCTGTTTAAAATGTAGGGGGATCCTTAAGTTAACTGGTGTTCAGTGTCCTAGTCAGTGTAGAAGAATTTAACTATACAGCTTTAACTCCCATGACTTAGGGAGCTATTAGGGCCGAACCTCTATAATCTATTTGACTGTAAAATCTGGAGGCGCCAATAAAAGAACAGTAGGATGGCAGCTTCTGTCCAATTTCTGTCCTGGTTCTTAAAAGGCAATTAAAACAGGATGATTCCAAGGATACTGAGGCACTGAGTGTCATAGCAGGGTTTAGGTACAGGGAGGAAACTGAATTTCTACTTCTGTGTTTTGATTCCCCAGATAGAGACAGGATGGAATTCCTCATTTTCAATCGGATAGTACTTTCATATATATACTTTCATATAATTAGCTTTTCCCTGCAGTACAGACAGAATCACTGAGAGGAAGTGAGAAAGTATTAGAAATACAGATGTGACAAAACTAAACTTTGCACATTTTCCCACAAGACACTTACCTGGCACCCTACAAAGCTGCTGAATGCTGTAGAGAGAGTGCCTGGATCAGCACGTCTCTCTTGCTGGGAACTATAGGGTTAGTGAGAGTTTTGTAGGGAATAATTTGAAATGACTTGATGCTTCTTGTCTGTTTTCCAGTAGTCAACCCAGAATGATTTTTTAAATTATTATTTTTTTAAGAATAATTAGAGTCATGAGTTGCATTTAGTTGTGACACCTCTGTTGGAGTTTCCACAGTCTGCCCTCCCTTGTGATGCTCTGTAGAAAGCACAAGGCAAGTGCTCGTCGTAGTCAATAAGTGTACAAAATTATTGAAGTGTGGGTGCTGTGAATAGTTGTTTGAAATATATAAAACACAATGCCAGCACGTCAGTTAAATAGTGATATTTGTTTTCAGTCACTTAGATACTTAGCACACTTTTCATCATAGAACTGTTCAGAAACATGGATGTTTTGTGAATGTTTGTTTTTAGGAATCTGTTGGATCGATCTTGGTGTCTCTTTGATTTCCTACTCTGAATGGTGTCGCCCTATAAAAGAAGAGCGGTAGTTAGTTGAGTAGATGAGGTGCAGAGTGGCAGCCTGTGAAACTACTCTTTTCTCTTTCTTTCTTTTTTTAAGTGGGTTGTATAGATAAGTTTCTTCTATAGCAATCATCCTGTGGTAGCACATCATGAAACTATTGTAAACACTTTAAACAGTGAGTAAAATGAAATTCAGCTTGCTGTAGGTTAAACGTTTGACCAGCTCTCTCCCTCTGGGTGTGCTGTGGTTTTTGTTTAGTTTATTGTATAACTGAAGAATATGCCAAAACCAACTTCATTCTGATCAAATTAGAACATGTTCCTTACTTTGATTTTGGAAGTAAATGTAATAGATTTGCGTTAATGCAATTTATTCAGGAAATCTGTTGCTTAATAGGCACTATTCTGCTTTTTTTTTTTTTTTTTTTTTTTTTCTGAATTCCAGCTATAAAAAATATACTTCTATTAAAAAACTGTTTCCAAATATGAATCAATTGACAGATGTGGTCTTTTGATGATACACAGGTGCATGTTCTCACCAGATAGTGATTTGTAAGTATATTGTGTCTTCCTTAACAACGCCATCCTTTCAGGCTCAGTGTGTGAAATGTTGTAAACTGTAAAAGTAACACCTTTAGGTTTTAATATAGTTCCTGACTATAAGTTCTGAGTTTGTCTGGCACATTTATAACCTATACAGTACTTCTGATAAATCAAAGCTCCTGTTTTGGGAGTGGTTTGTTTGTTTTCTGAACTTGAGTGGCTTTGAGAGCGCCATGTCTCTGCTGTACTTTGAAATCTGTGTTTTTGTCTTACCTGAGTAAGCTGCTCTTACCTTTTCTTTGCAAAAGCAAAAACATGGTTGTTCCCATGTCTGTCTTAAGTTGAAATAATTTTGGTCTGAAAAGCATTAAGTTAAATTTACAGGTATGGAATAGCTTCTTTAGGTAACTAAAATTTAAGCCTTTCTCTGTGTCAAACAGATGTTGTTGTTCACTTTCTCACAGGGATTTTTATTTAATCTTTAGCACAAAGGTTGCCTTTGGCTACCCTCTTTGCATACACTTGAGGAGTACTGTTGTCATTATTGCTGCTCAACCAAAATGTTTAGAAAACATTTTCATTAGCAAAACAGCTGAGACCTCTTTCAATTGTCACTAAAACAATATGGGCAAAAAATACTTGCTACTGGAAAAAGCAAATAAGTGAGTTGTTACTGAAGATATTTAAAAAACCCAGCAAAGCAACCCAGAAATCGGTCCATTTAACTTTCTTGCTGAAGTGCATGTGCAGTTTTTTGGCATAGATTCTGTTCCTAATTTAGTACATTAAGCATGTTTCAGAAATAGGTCGTCTTTTAAATTCAGACGTGGTCCATACTGAGAAGTAAGACTGAGAGAAAAGGAAGGTCATTGTCAATTCTTTCTCTTTTTCCTGATCCTCGGGTGTGTATTGTAGGAAAAAAGAATCACTGTGGTGCATGTGACAAGAAACGTAGTGAAAATCAAATGTTGCCTTTGTTCTATAGACACCCTTGGATTAATTTTAAGATACAAAAACCAAAGCACAAGAGCTCCTGTTTTTAAAGCTACACCACAGCTGAGTGTTCCTTCCAATTCTTGTGTCACTTTTATGTTTAATATATTTTCCAGATAAATGATTACTTTTGTTTACAGTTGGTATCTTGCATTCATAGCTGCATTTCTCAGGCCTGTTCCAGCATGGTGTTTCCTTTCTTTATAAAACTAGATCTACCTAGAATCACTTAAAAAAACCTCAACATTTTCTAAGGTTTGATTCTGGGTACTGTGTCATTGGAAAGTCCTTTTCATCCTGTGGAAGAGGTGTGTAAATATGTGGGTTTAGTGCTGTATAGTCTAACAGCTTTAGAAAGAGGAGATAAAGTTATTTGAACTGTGTTTTTGTTATAGATGCTTTTGTTGAGAGAAAATTAAGTTTCTTGTTTGCTCAATGTGTTTGTTTATTGAGAACTTACAAATAGCCTGTTCTATGTAATTGGTTTAACTTCTAAATGCTATATACAGAACTGTAAAAAGGAAAATACTCAGAAGTCTGTTAATTATATTTTATTTTCCAATTTTTTTTAAACAATTGCACATTGCTCATTTATCATTAGTCTTTAAATTTGGGCATGCAGTCTTTGGAAATATATGAAAATGGGCAGCTTGCTAAAATTGGCTCTTAAATTCAGCTCTGAAAAAAGATACTTGAGTGTAGTGCTATAACAGCAATACACTCTGGAAATGATCAGAATTAGGATTGACATGTGTTTCATTTAATAAGAGAAAAGAAACCAAATCTAAGACCAGTCTATGAAATTGGGTAACCTCAAACTGGCCAACATTTACGCTCCTGATTAACTTTGATATCATGGATCTACTCGTGTGTTTGCCAAAGCCATTCTTTGGCATCATAAAATAGCCTTTTGTCTTCAAAATAGTACTTCTTTTAGGGGTAGTTGCAAGATCAGGGTGAACCTTAAGAAATTTAGAGACAACACATAAACTGCCCTTGTTACAAAGAATTGCATTTGCTTATTTATATTTCTTTCCAAATTTTAAAGCTGCTTACTTGGGGATCTTTTTCTAGTCACACTGATCTTTCTGTATGATCTGTAAAATGAAGATAGTTACAGGTAATTAAATAAGATACTGTACCTTTTTGTTTTTAAGTAAGGTTAGATGATATGTTCAAGTTATACAGAAAACCTTACATTCGGTAAACAAGTGGCTTATATATTTGTTTTTTACTTTTCAGCTGTACATTCAGGTTTCCCAGCACAAACATCAAGATAACATTCACAGCTCTGTCCAATGAAAAGAGAGAAAAACAGGAGGCCCCGGAGTCCCCAGTGAAGCCTGTGCAACCCCAGATCTCTCCCTTAACAATAAACATTCCAGACAACATGGCTCACCTGATCAGCCCTCTCCCTTCTCCCACAGGAACTATCAGGTATTTAAACCCTGCAGCTTGGATATAGGGCAGTGTATGGTTATAGACTTCAGACAACTCTCTCATTCATTTTAAGGTTTGTTTGGGTTTTTTTTTTTTGTGGTAGAAGTTTAGTTGAAGCTCAACATTACCTGCCTTGGAGGAAACCACCATTCTGCTAACTAATAAGATAGTTGCATGAACAGCCTTTAATATTAAAATTTAACATGTTAAATGTGTAACAGTTTGCTCAGGAGCCTGACATTCTTAGAACAGCAAAGGAACATACCTTTGTCTTGCATTCCAGATTATTTAGATTGTTTTTTACTCTTGCGTGCTTATGGCAACACTTTAAATGAGGTAAGTCTAAATTATACCATTTTTAAACATTCTGATAGTCACTGTCCCCTTGAAGTTTATAATCGGCATTAGTGTGGAAAGTAGATTGATCTCTTACTCCAGAAGATTTGTTATGGATTAGTCACTGCTGGAAGTAAACAGGTGTTTTACTTAAAATGCCATGTAAGGTGCAGAGTTTAGTGTAGAGAAGCCTTCTGCAGGGGAGGTTAATCTGAGTTCTTTACTTGCTGTGCTGCTTAACTTAATAATTGTAGCCATTGTTTTTTGGGACCAGACTCAATTAAATTAACATAAGCAAGCTGTCCTGGCAAACTGGTACCATTAATTTAGATACAATTTTTAAAATTCATAGAAAGTTCAGAAGCAAAAATTTCATTTAAAGGCACTAAAAGTTGCGTTTCAAAGTCACATACATGCTTTTGAAAGTTTTTTCTTGCCCTCTCACTTCCTGTATCTTCACTTGAGTGAAAGACTGTTAACACTTGATTTTTTAAAATGTAGATCTTGTTAATGAAATTTGAATGAAAGGATAATTGACTTCTTTAATGCTTGCCAGGTTCTTGATCTCAATATTGTAATGTTTAATGAGATCTATATATAAATGGTGGAAGTAAAGAGAAGAGAGATCTAGTCTTGGCTGTCTAACAGGTTTGCTTTCTTGTTAAAATGCAGGAAAAACATACCTTGCCCAAGAAATGACAGAACAGCTCATAAATATTTCAGATAATATCACATATATCACCAGAGTCTTTGCCTCACTATGAATTTGGTAATTCTTGTCAGGGCTTTCATGCACCTGTTGAGTATAGTTTATTATTAAAAAAAAAAAGACAACAGTTTTGAGTCTATTTTGAGAGCAAAGCTTGACAGTTTCTCTTCAAATCATCCTGTTTTGTAGAAGACTTGTAAACTTGCTTTGATTATACCATATGTGTCGCTTTGTCAATATATGCTAAAGCGAGCACAGTAGAGGGATGTTGTCAGTTGAAATGTAAAAACATAGAACAGCAGTGACCTATATTTAAAAAAATAAATTAGTTACATGTTTTGTCTCTAATCAAGGATTCTTCCATACAACACTTTAAAAATCCAGTCTCCCTTGTATGGTGTATCACTGTTTTGCCAATTGACAGGGCTGGCAGAAAGGACACAGACACCAACTTAATTCTAGAAACAAACCTATTTTACTCTAGTTTAAAGCAGGGAAAAATGAAGAATAAGCAATGTACAGAGTTAAACCGCGTAATGCACCTGATCGTTACTACATAAGAGAAAGCATAGTGATTAAGAAAGAAACATCAACCAGTTGCCCCAATACTTATTGTCATCCGCATCGTGTACATCAGCTGGGAGCCCTGTCACAGGGAAGGATCTGGAGAACCTTTCCCAGCAATTGGGAAGTCCTAGGCAGTGCGTCCACCGTGGGTAAGGTCTCAGTCTTTGCTGTGAGAGGGTCCTGCTTTTATACAAACTAACATACACATTACGCAGACAGAAAGTCACAGGAACATCTGGTGGGTAAGTTTCACTTCACATGGGCACATCCTGGATTTGGCCAGGATCCGAGATATGTCTGAGAAGCTGCTGTTTTGGTGTTCTGTACCTGGCTTTGGGTTGTAGGAGGAAAAGCCTCGTGGTCTTATTTCATGCTGATGTGATACAGGTTGGGAAAAGAATCTCATGGTCGCATTTCACGCTACTGTAGTACAGGTTGGGAAGTTCACTCAAAAGTCAACTTTAATTTAAGGCTTATAATTTAAGCCTTTGTATATCAATTACTGGTAGCAAGTTGTTGATGGATTTCTCATAATGTGAAGTTTAAATGATATTTCTTTTATATCTATTGCCCACTCTACAGTGCATGCCTTTTTTCTGTACATAAAAAGGGAGGTAGCAAAAAACTTGGGAGGCCAGACAGACAAACTAAACTTGACAGATGTAAATTTGTTAAAGCTTTATACAATCTAAATAACATTCTCTGGCTTTATTTGTTACTCAGTGTTTCGAATCATAGATTCAAGTTAGGTTAAAGATTGTCTTTGGTGACAAGACTGGTTCTGGGGGCGCAGCAGGCTTTGTTATTCTAATTTTTAGTTAACTTTTTTGGAATTTCCTAAGCCGATGTTGAAATCGGTTACAGTATGAATTGCTGAGATATATGCATCCTTGTAGAGAACTGAAAAAAATCTTTTTGGGGAAGGGAACAATCATAACCCACTGACTGCTTCTTTCCCGTCGGCTAAATGGAATTTGAAGAAGAAAACTGGCTTTGTGCAGCTGTGGACTGTGCAAGGCAGGGGTACAACCATTAGAAAGATGTTACAGTGGAATTACATACAATTTAATCTTTGTTTTTCTGTGATGGATAGCAAAATGTGAGGTATCAAAAGACACTTCTTTGTTTGGCACTGTCCTTTGCTTTGCAGCAGTGTATCTGCTCTGTTGGCCTAATACTGCATTACATTAAATGAATTGGTGCTGATGCATTCTATTTATAGATAAGTTTATGATATTTATACATATATATGTGAGTGAATGTATGTGCACATACCTTTAAGCACTTAAAATAATGTTGGCTTAGTTTTAAATAAGAATCAAAACTTCTTTTCCTCACTGCTTGCTATATTTTCTCAAATATGCAAAAATAATGCACAGGAGAGATGATCTTTTTTGAACAGACTGAATGCAAGCATATGGCAGAAATTTCATGCAAGATGTGTTTCTTGTTTCAAATAAGTGTCTTAAAATTTGTGGTTGCTTATGTAGTTAAAGTGGACTTTTCTGTTGGCAAATCTTACAAATACAGTACAACATAATAAATCAGTTAATCCTTTTTTATTTGAAGAGGAAAGCCTGAGCTTCATTTGACAGGTTTCTTCCTGCAGTGATTTTAATTCCCATGGATAAGTTAGAAAGGCTTGGAAGATAGGGTTTATAATGGAAATACTGACAGACCCTTAACTGTAGTCGAGAAGCTCTGGTAGTGGGTTTTTCTGCAAGAGCAGCTTTTTGATTAGGCATAATGTGGTGATATACTGTATAACAAAATAGTAGGATCTTCTTTTATGCTCTACAGTGCTGCAAATTCCTGCCCATCTAGCCCCCGTGGTGCAGGCTCTTCAGGGTACAAAATGAGTCGTGTAATACCATCTGACCTACATTTGATGGCTGACAATTCACAGTCAGAAAATGACAAGGAAGCATCGGGTGGAGATAGCCCAAAGGTAAACATTGTTTGAAATCAATTCCATCAGTTATGTCTTAAGTGAATATCAGACTTCTGAAATTTTGTTTGCTAAAGTGTATGCACTAAGTCATAATTTAACATTACAGACTTCAAAAACAATTTGTAGGTTTTTGTGAGCAAATGTGAGATTGATTTATCTGTTTGTTTGTTTATTTACATCTGCTCCCTTTAGGAGAGAGTCTATATGCATTTTCAGTTATATATGTGTTTATAGGCTACTAAAAATTCCTTACTGTTGTATGTTTCTTCAGATTGTTAATGTTACCTTTAAATCTGCTAATCAGAAGAGCAAAATTGTCTTAATTCCTTTTCTGCCCCAAGATTTTAGTCGTCCAAAAGTGCCTTAATTTAAGTTGTGTTTTGTAACTTCTGATTTAAGAAGAGGTGTGTATAGCTTTGGAGTTTATTGATGCAGACTTTTCTTTTTTCTTGTACAGGACGACTCTAAGCCACCTTACTCCTATGCACAGTTAATAGTACAAGCAATTACAATGGCACCTGATAAGCAGCTTACACTAAACGGAATTTATACGCACATAACTAAAAATTATCCATACTACAGGACAGCAGACAAGGGCTGGCAGGTAAATTTGATTTCTGGAATTTTTTTTTTTCAGTTGTGAATAATACTGGCAGCTGTAAATGGTCATAAGAAATCAGTTGGTGAGCCTAACAGCTCTTCATAAATACAACTTATTAAATGAGTGTGTTATCTTTTTTCCTGATTAAGTTCTCCAACAAAGTAGGCAATTTACATTATTCAGTATTTGAAACATGGCTTTATTCATGGAATGGTATTCTCTAAACCTCTAGGAGGGATACATACAGACTTCTGGGGAAGAAAAGCAGAATTGGCACTGTGGATTTAAATATAAATACGCTATCTAGGAGTGTAGTTGTGTTCTGTAACTTATAATTGTGTAAACATCCGTATTGTTATCTTGAGATAAAATTAAGATATTAAATGTTACAAGTTCAGGTTTATTTGAAAACAGTGATCTTGACCATGCAATACAGTGAAGGAACAAGTGTGTGTTACCTGCCATTACCTTGCACTATTATGTGCCCTTTTTTATTTGTGCAACGTAGTCTATTTGTGAACTGAATTGTTTCTGTACTGAGCTAGACCCTTCAATTCTGTAGAATTAATTTCTGCTTTCTTTTCATTTTTAAAGAGACCAACCTCAGCATTTGCCAGGATGACGAACTGAGTATGAATCAGTCTGGCATAGTCTTTCCAGATACACATAAAGGTTCGGTGCCTTTGCTGCTGTTTTTAGTTTCAGCAGAGGACAGAAGAGCACAATTTGCAGGACTGGCCAGTTTGCCCGTATAACATTCAGACTGCACTGGAGTATCAGTTTCACTGTGGTGCTGCTTAGTGCAGTCATGATCTGCCACAGAGGCGTGCTCGGAAGTTATTTTCAGGGAAGTAAAATTTGGAGAGACTGGGGGAGGGGAAAAGTGAGGAAGTGTTAATACTCTCCTTGCTCTACAAGGAGAATACTTGAGAATACATGCCTTCTCAGTAGAAGAATAGATCTAAAAATATTAACCACATACTTATTTGTCATGAGGGCTGTATGAAAGTTGAATCACTCTTAGAGGAATTCCAAGGTTAGTGGGGAGTGTAACTGCTCCTAGCTTTTTGCATATGATTTGGCTAGTAAAGGACTTAGCTGTTGTGGCTTAGGAAGTCTCTTTTGTTTCCCTTTCATGCATAAGCAATGCAGAATCATGGCTGCAGTCATACTGACAGATCTATTTTAGCAACAAGATCCTGTTGGTGTGCTTTTTGCTTCCTATTCTGAAATACCTTGAATATCTGCGTGTATAATACTTCTTTAGGTAAGCATCATGGAACCAAACATGCATACATTGTAATGCATGGTTAAAGTATTCTGCCTCAGAACAGTGTATGTATTTAGATGTATAATACTTCACAAAATGAAGGTGATAGACACAGCAGACATAGTATGTTCTGGAATAATTGATTAGCACCTATTCATAAAAATAACTGGAAAATCAGATGCTCATTAGTCATATAAAGCACTGCTGTAACACTAACAGGAGTACCTCGTGTATGAATTGCTCTGTTAGCTTTTGTCCATCAGGTATTGGATTACAGTTAGGGTGACTTACAGATATTTTAAATTGTATTAGAGGTTATATATGCACATATGATTCAAAACATAGCGTACATACATGTATATAGTATCCAAATCCTATACCTTAATAAGTAGTATTGAGGTATTTATATCCTTTATTATAAAAGGTCTCATTTTGTTGAGGACTTGAATGCTCCTCTTCATGAACTTATTTTAACAGGTACTTTCAGATCTACTCTTTTATTCTGGCATGTGGAGAAATAAATACAATTTATAAACATGTTCTTGGCATCTCTCTAGTTCTGTTTCAATTTTTTGGCAGGGAAAATCATTTCTGGTTTCAGCAGTTTGCATTTAAGAAACCATACATGGTTATCATTGCTTTAAGTTTTCCAAACTTGCCATCAGGGCCGTGAACTTAGACATTTGAGCAGGATTTGCATTTGATTTTGCAAATTTTTGAAGACCTTTTGTTAATGTAAAGCTTTTTCTCCATTTTTACTGTCTTCCCCACAAGAATTTCAGTATGTATGCTTTTCTTCATTTTCTCCTTGTTCAGTGATAATATTTAGAGACATTTTGGGTTTATACATCTTAAAAAAAAACCCTAAAAAGTATGCAAAGCCAAGCATAGATACACCCACTTCAGGGTGTTAGTTTTCTGCATCTCTCTGATCAGACAGTTCTGTGTGTTACAGCGAAGTGAGGACAAAGTAATGTGCAAACTGGAGTGCATTAATGAAGGTCTTGCTGAAGAGCTGTTTTAGGACCTACTGCCATTTGTTGTTTTTCTAGACACACTAAATCCTTGTCTCCTTTGTTGAGACAGACTGGACTGCGAGTGAACTCCCAACAATCTAGCTGCATTTGGAACTTGTGTAATTTAACCTTTTCTTTCTGTATTGTGGAATAGTAACAGGATTATCCTGCAAGATCAGAATCAGTATATGCTGTATTTTACTGGCCCTCCTCGAATGAACTGACATTTTCTTTGACACCTGGGGAAGGGTGGTGTAAAAAGACTGATAATTTTTCTTTTTTTTTTTTTTTTAACACTGCATTATTCTCATGTATTTGTAGTGTTCTAACAGTTTGTTGCAATCACTGTGTTTCTCATTAGAGAATTAAATGGGATTCCTGTTATTGCTGCATTAGCATACTGGTTTTTTTAATTGTTGGGAAAGATTTGAAAAATGCAAGAGTCCTTTCAGGTTTACAGCACTGCCTTTGTAGTGCTCTCGAGTTCTGTTGAATGAAGAAATTGGAGCTGAACCCTGAAAACTGCTGCAGTAGGCCACATTCTGACTTGGAAAAGTTATATGAAATCTACATATTTTTTTATGTTCCATAGAATTCAATACGTCACAATCTCTCTCTGAATCGTTATTTCATCAAAGTACCACGTTCCCAGGAAGAACCAGGCAAAGGCTCATTCTGGAGGATAGACCCTGCCTCTGAAAGCAAATTAATAGAGCAGGCTTTTAGGAAAAGGCGGCCTAGGGGAGTACCTTGCTTTAGAACCCCTCTGGGACCACTCTCTTCTAGGTAAGGAAAACCAGATGAAAAAACAGACTATGGCTGTTGTTTAATCTTCAGGCTGATACAGACTTGATAGTTTTGGATACAGTCACAAGTTCAGTAATTTCATTTCATCCAGACTCAGTGTTTGAATTCTGTATCATTTAGTAGGAGGCTGCCCCATACACTAGGCTTGTTTTTATTGCTTGTTTTTAGTGTTAAAGAACTGACGCAGTTTGCCCAGCTAACTGTCAGATTGTTAATGTAAGCAAGTCTTGCTGGACCTTTGGTGTGTTGCTTTTTGGGGTTTTTTGTTTGTTTTTTTTTAACAGAATTACAATTTTAATGTCTAACTGCCATCTACTGCATTTTAAAGTTGTTTGCAAAGGAAATTGTCAAATACCGGCTACCATTTTATTGAACTTAGAGCTGACAATTATGTATTTAGTTTGATAATATTCAAGCAGAATTCATGATGGGGAAATAAGTGGGTTTAAAATTACTCCCTCTGTAAAGTTCTGGCCTTTGCTGGTGCAGATCTTTTATTACTAGCCACGTAGATTGAGATTTGCTCATCATTCTTCTCCACGAGAAGAAACGTTCATGTTTCACAGATTATTTAGAGAATCTCCCTAAGAAGGCATCCAGCCACTTCTTCTCCATTAACTATACCTGGAGTTTGCTTTTAAATTCTATCTGTATTTAACAGAAGCTCTATAAAAGATCATCAGAACTGCTTTGGGTTGTATCTGTCCTTGCTGGAAGGCAGAGGTGCCCTCCTGTGGGCAGTGTGTGTTATGGTCTCTTTAGAAGGTGGTCACTGTCTTTCACAGTTCAGAAGTTAAAACACATCAGCTACTGCTTTCATTTTTAAATACAGAAGTGCCCCAGCTTCTCCTAATCACTCTGGAGTATTGTCTGCGCACTCCAGTGGAGTCCAGACCCCCGAGAGTCTGTCCAGGGAAGGATCTCCAGTCCCAATGGAACCTGAGCCTAGTGCTGTCCAGCCAAAACTAGCGGTAATACAAGAAGCACGATTTGCACAGAGTGCCCCAGGTGAGGAATCCTGAAGTAAGCGTTTGGGGGTTGGAGGTGGGAGAGGGCTGATATATAAATATTACCAAGACTTCACATGTACACATACACAAAAAAAAAGAGGTAAATATTTAACCTCTTAACATTTAGAGCAAATCTTTGGTAAACACATAAACGTGCCAGGTGAATTCGGTTTGCATGCTTACAGGCTGTTACCTGTGTGCTCTTCCAGCACCCTTGATCACTTTGCTACTAAGCAGATATTTTGCTTCAGTCCTGTATAGGACTGTACGGTCTTGTAACAGTTGTCACCTCCTTTCAATATGTATTCTTTCTGGTTTAGAGAAAAACTCAAGAACTTTAGTTTACATGAGTTATAAGAAATAAGTGAATGTCTTGCACACATCTATGGTCCTGTCATCCTTTCAAAGGTGGGGATAAAGAATTGAAATGATAAAGAGAGAAAGAAAAAATTTGCCTGATAGGAATTTTCCTATTAAAAAAAAAAAAAAGGGTATAAGGCATGATGAGATAAGGATGTAATTGTTTAATCACCTTGGCTCATATACTTTTGCCATCCATTTTCTTGGTGATATTCTAGTACTACAGGTGCCAGTGACCATTCTGTGGCAAAGGCAAACGTGGTCCTAAGCAGAGACACCAGGCTTTCCACAGCCTAGGAAGCTGAGAGTTTTGCCAATGCAGGCGTGCTCCACACAACACCTGAAGCACATATATGTTCCCATCTATGGAAAGGAGTTTTACTAAATGAGTGTCAAACATAGCTTTGCTAGGATAGCTGTATTTGGGGGGAGGTGGGGGGGTGCTTTTGCCCAAATGGTGTGTGGGTCTTACTGAGCTAATACAGCACTTACCTTGACTATGTGGCTTGGAATAGCGATGTGTCATAGTCTTCATTGTCCACTTTTATCTCTTGGATCATTCAGAAATTAGTGAAAAAGGTCGTTAATCCTCTGAGGCTGTAGAGTTAAGTTTAAAAGAAAGACTGGCTTAAAAGAAATAATTAAAATTGGCAGCCTAATTTTTGTCTCTTTCTTGGTAGGATCACCTCTATCTAGCCAACCAGTTTTAATTACTGTACAACGGCAGCTACCACAAACTATTAAACCCGTCACCTACACTGTTGCAACTCCTGTGACAACATCAACATCCCAGCAGCCTGTAGTTCAGACAGTACATGTTGTCCACCAGATACCAGCTGTGTCTGTCACAAATGTGACTGGATTAGCACCAGCAAACACTTACACTGTAGCTGGACAGGCAGTAGTCACGCAAGCTGCAATGGTAACCCAGCCCAAGGTAGAACCTCAAGAGAATGGAGACCACAAAGAAGTAAAAGGTGAGAATCTGTGGGGTTAGTTGTTTTGATTACAAAGAAGTATTCCTATTTGAAACTTACATCCAGATGAATGCATGAAATGTTTGGGTAAAACTGAAGATGTTGGATTTCTTACATATGTTGGAGTAGTAATAAAGCAGTATACTGAGGTTTAATTGAGTAAAAACAAATGGTTCTATCTTCTGTTTTTCAGTTAAAGTGGAGCCTATACCTGCTATTAGTCATGCTACAATAGGAGCTGCTAGTCGTATCATTCAGACATCTCAGACCACACCCTTACAGACAGTTACTATAGTGCAACAGGCACCTCTAGGTCAACACCAGCTACCTATAAAAACTGTAACGCAGAACGGAACGCACATAGTACCCATCACCACTGCAATACAAGGACAGGGCAACGCCGGTACGTATTGTGTCAAGATGTTCTGTTGCTTTGTATGTGTTAACACCTCAGCATGACCAGTACTGAATTTTTTAATTCTGTTCTTATGTCTTTTGTAGTTATACTGAAAACTAAGTTCTACAAAAAAATAGAGATTACAGCCTTGTAAGGGATTGTTCCCTCCCTGTTGCTAAGAACAAGTGTTTCTTTTCATTGACTATTACCTGAAGAGCTATTCATTCTCTTTGTGATTATTATAGGGATGTACTTAGTGGTGACAACCCATCCTCCCTCCTCATTAAACCCAGGATATAAACAAGTTTTAAAAGAAGTTCCTGTAAAACATTGCCATTAAAATGGTAGCTGCTCCCCAGATGATTTGTCAAGAACCAACCAACAGGAAAACAAGACAGAACTTGCTTGTGGGTTGGCTTTTTGAACTGTTACTTTTTATTCAGTTTTTAATGAACCTGTATTAAAAATGACAAAAATTCTGTAACAATTTTAGGTTCTTCTTATCTGAATACCATCTTTCCCCTCTCAGACTCAGCAGTCTGAGTGGGTAGCAGTACTTTTTCATAATTTTCATATATTTACACTTACGCACAGAACGCTCAGTTTTGTTTTGCTTTGCAGGTGCATACTGCTTGTTCTGACAGTTTCACTTTGAGATATTATCTGATACTGAAAGAGCTTTCTTGTCATAAAATATGTTTATAGAAATTGTTTTAGGCTGTCTTACATCAATTTATTACCTGCAATTCTGCTCTAAAGTCTTACTAATGGAGTGAATTATCTGCTTCGTTTCCTTTTTACTCTTCTGCCATCACTGACGTTTATAGGTTAGGGTTCTGTCTGCTTCCACTTCATTTCCAGCTTAAGTAAAGCAAAAGCAATCACTGTCAGACTTCATATGCATGTTTTTTGTCAGTCAAATATACTGAAAAGTTACTTTTTAAAAGTAAGAAATAATCCTTTTTTTCTTTTTCCTGAAAACTCAACTGATTTCAACATGTTTTCCTTGGTAGAGAGGCCTAATGGCCATTAGGCACATTTCAGAAACGTGGCTGAACGTAGGAGTGGAATTGTGGTGCTTCTCACTGTTTCACTGTGCGCTTGCAGTGATGGGAGTTTTCACTCTGAGATTCCTCGGCTTAAATACCTCATGAGATGTTCATATTTTGAATGGCAAGTGAGGTGTATTCCATGTCCTGGTCTCTCTCTCTACATACATTTGTGTTCACAGGCATACATCTGTATTTACACATTTGTGTGCGTGTGTTTATCTCTGCCTTTGGAGAAAGAAGATTTGTGCAATCTGAAAGCTCAGAAATCCAGAGCTGCTGCTGCTCTGCTAACATTTTCTGTTTGTAGTAAGAAGGTGCTTTCACATCTTACTGACAGCAAAACCATTTTGGCAGAGTTTTTTACTACCTGTCAGTCTAACTGAAAGCTGTGAAGTCCAAAATAAATTCAGGTCTCTTATTGCAGGATAAAATTATGTAACTAGATACTCTTTTATTTTGACTTTCAGTGTAGATTTCAAATATCATTGTTCTTTTGTGTATTTCATACTTCCACTATCAGTTGTGGCTGCAACCAAACAGACCCTGGAGTGAATAATGCAGTAATAGTCTTAATGTATGTTTGAAGATGAGGGGTAAACTTCTTGGTTTTATTTAGGCAACAATAAATTTGCAGTAAGGCATTTTATTCAGAAGTAACTATCTCTGTAGCATCTGTTCAGAAATTGTGCAAGGAATAGCTTTTCTAATAGAAGCCGAATGACTGTTGAGGTACAAGAACAAATAATTTTACAATTGCAGTGAAGCTTTTTGCATCAGGTAAATATTTTCTGAAATATTTGTTATACCAGTAAATACTAATTACAAAACAGTTTGGTTATATGCAGAGGTAATATTCCAGGTATTCTCTAGGACAGCAAATATAACAAGTTTAGCAAGTTAAGAATTCCTTATGGACTTCATGTTTAAGCTCCACTAGCAGGGGATGCTGTAATGATGTCAGCAAGCAGTGGTGCTGAAGAAAGAGAGCTTGTGTGTTAAACAAACAAAACAAAACCAACAAAAAAAGGCAGATTATTTGATAGTGTCTAGATAAATTTTCCTGAAATGCACTGAACAAGTAAATATATATCTTGCATTATTTGCAAAGACATTTGAATTGTTGGTGTCATAAAGTCAGAGTCAATATTGAGAAACAGACTGCTGACAGGTAGAGGGAAGGAACCTTTGGATGTCTCAGAAGTTTGAAAGCTCTGTATTCCCCTGTTAATGGTAGCTTGTACTCTCTCTTCCATGGAACAAGAAAGGTTAAAATCTTGTATATAGTGTTTGAATGATATATATTTCTGTTGATCTAATTAAGTTGTGCACTTGAATCTAATCAAATGCGTCATTTCTTAACACTGCCACTTGTTAAAGCACTGCCTGTTCCTTACAGCGTGGGCAAATGCTTCGTTACCTGTCAGAGAGGAATTGCTACTGGAGTCATGTACATCTCGTGGCTGTGCAAATCACATAGCTTCTCTTAAATAACTTATGGCCACAGAGGAGGTGATGCTCTTCTTCCAGGCCAAATAATGTGTTCTGCAGTGATCCATAGACATGGCCTGAACCTACTGAAAGGGGATTTTGAATTCACTTCCCATTTCTGTCACAAATTTTGCTGTAGATTGGCTTCCAGTCATTTAATCCTTCTCTGTCTTCAGCTCTCCATTGACAAAATGGAGATACTTCCCCGTTCTCCCACCTTTGTCCAAATCTGCATGAATGTTGAGTGATTTGGGAAAACATCCTTCAGGTTTGTGCAAAGATTAAACAATTGAAGCTGAATCTCAGCTGGGATTGCTAATACCCCGCATAGTACCAATAAAGGAATTAATAATTTTAATGAAAATGCACGTTTGCTTTCAGAATCATCTGTTTTGACAAGGATTAGGGGTACTGAAGTTTTTATTATCTTTTTACAGCTGCTGCGAGTCCTTTGCATATGTTAGCAACCCATGCATCCGCATCAGCATCGCTTCCAACAAAGCGCCAGAACGGAGACCAGTCAGAACAGCAGGAACTCAAACGTATCAAAACAGAAGATGGAGAGAGCATAGTCATAGCTGTTAACGTGGACCCCCCGCCGGTGGCAGTGAGTGATAAAGGCAGCCAGAACTAGAAACTTAGGGGAGTTTTCTTTTTTAATAAATAAATAAATAAATAAATAAACTCCATGGTGCCAAAAGGAGACACTTAAATATAACACCTAAAATGTTGGAACATGTTCTCACGCAGTGGGGAAAGGGGCCCTGTGATCAGACTTCAACTTTCAGCACTGAAAAAAAAAAAAAAACATAAACCAACACAGGTGGCCTTAAAACTTGGTAATTTAAAGTCAAACTGCAAAACATCTTGTTCCAGAGGCTGTGACCCCCGTTCCTCCCTGCCCCCTACTGAACTGTGTACGCTGAGAAATACAGTGTTGGGGAGGGCTGCAGCTTTAAAAAAAAATCTTTATCAGATTATTTTAAGGACTGAGTATCTCAGTGTAACGGCAGCATGATAAGCGCTTAGTGTGAACTGGTTTCAAACGATTGTATATTCCTTAAAGGGAACAGAGGCAAGGAGCCATTTCCTACATCTTGGCAGCTAGCCTTTCATAATGACCTACCCGATGCAGTTGTTGGTAGATATGCAGTATTTTGTTGTTCACATGTGGAATTAGAAATTTTTGAGGTGTATTTTCATTTCTTTGCAAAATAATGGGGTCTTTGACATTTCAAATCACTCCATTTCTACTCCGGAAACTTTGGAATCACACAATACTTTTCATGTGAAATTTTGTTTGGTAAAAAACTGAATGTAGGGTTTTTTTAACCAATGGAATGATTTACTTTTGTCTGTCCTGTTAAAGTTCAGATAAAGCTACTTTATTACATCTGCAAATTTTCATATTTTAGCAGTTGCCTGATAAATTTAATCAAATTTTATTACCATGTGTAGTGATCAAATGCTTCTTTGGGCTTGCATGTAACTGATTAGAAATTACAATGTAAATGAGCCGTTAACTGACGTAAAGAACTGCTATGAATTTGACCAGAGCTGCACTTACCTGTTTCTCTTTCTGCTACCTTTTGCTGTTTGTTACTTTGTGTTGACTTTGACTGTCCCTGGCATATTTTTCCAGTCTAAAGTAAAACAAGAGTCTCGCTTAATATTGTGTATGTTTAAGATAACAGACTGTTCTTCATTTAGAAAGATGAAATTCTTTATCACGAGTCCTTTTAAAAAGAGAGTAAAATTATCGTGTCAGAGATATATTCGATATTTTTAAGCTTAAGCACCCATCAGTAGAAATTAATCTGACCAGTTTCTCCTTAACACTTTTGATGTCATACACTGACCTTTTAAGGTCGCCATTAAGAGTAGCTGTTGTAGTTTTCTAACAGTGGCTACCATATTATTATTATGATTTTTTTTAAGTGTGTGTTCTGCAGTTGAACATTTTAAAATGTATTGGTAATTTCTCACTTTAATTGTGGTAATAGATTCCACTTTACATTTCAAAATTAAATTTAAATGGAAGGCTGCTGTTCAGTCTTTGATTCACACAATGTCTTACTTCCTCATGCAGTAAGGTGAGTGAAAGCTAGATAGTTGGCTTAATTTGAATCTGATTTTTGTCATTTTCTGTAATAATGATGCATTATTTATATTTGCTTTCCCACTAAAAAAGGAAAAACTGTATTTTCATGATGGACTGAACAGTTTGGAATGGTTTATTTAGGCAGCTTTTGGGAACTATTTACCTAAAGACCAAATATGAGAAATCTGTACAAGTTTTGTGTTCATCCACAAGATGGAACTGTTACAATGTCTCTGCAGATAATACATATTAAAAAACTATGAAAAAAAAACCTCTACACAAGCTGAATTTATAAGAGGCATTTAAAAAAAAGCATAACCTGAAAAGAAACATTTCTGTAAAATTGCAACATTTTCTTTAGAGGTTTTAAAAATAAAAAAGGAAAGTTTTAACATACTTTTTTTAAGAAAAAAAAAAAAATCCAGTACTAGTAATTTAATTTGGTGTTGAATGAATTGACTAGAATGTGGTTTATTTTCAGAAGTGAGAATCTGTTCACAACTAGGGCTAGATGAATAATAGTGTATAAGATTTTTTTAAATAAAATTAAATTTTATTCAGCAAATTAACTAAGTTGAAATTACTAAGAGTGTTTGAAATATTTATGTATGTTTTGGGGTGATTAATCCAATTTATGTTGGCAGTGCCACAGGAAATGGTATCGGACCAAACAAGCCAAGGTGATGCTTCTTATCTGTTACCGGTAGGCATGCTGAACGGGATGTCCTCCCGGGCAGAGGGGGAGATGAGAATGTGGTCTGGGTCCCGATTCTCTCACATGGTGCTGCTTTACACCTTTTGGTGCCTGTGGAATTTGGCACAAGAACACACCTTTGTTCAGACAACAGAGATAAACCCTTTGAAAAAGCTGTGCAATGTGAGAAAACTGCTTCTGGTCTTACATAAAAATAACGTGTGCTTATCCATGCTGGTGGTGATGCTGAAGAACGCTCATGCAGGACAATCTCCAGTGCTCCTGACTAATGCAGACTTCTCGGTCCTACCTGTCAGGCCTTGCTAAATTGACTCGTTGGGTAATTGAAACAAAACCGTCTCCTGCTTTGTCTACATATTTATGTGCCTCCCACTACTAAGACAGTGACGGTTACCACATAATAGCAAAGGCTGAATGAGGCTCCTGTCACACTGCTGCTTCTGCTGCTTCTGCTCATGACCTTTCTGAAATTGGTTTTACGTGCCCATCCTCCTGGACTCCCACAGTCAATATCATCTTTCTTTTGCAAATGGAAATTTTCTTCACGTGTTTCATGTACAGAGAGATTTGACCCGTCTTTAGGAATTGATGTAACCTTTCCAGTTACCTGGTGTGTTTTATGGTGCGTGGTGTTATTGCCTTTTGTGCTCCTCCTTGCCTTTAGGCTGCCTGTTCAGTGCTAGTTCTGTTAAGTCAGCTTCTGTGTAATCTCTAAAATTATGTTGAAAAAGACTCAGAATTCCAACCCACGGAAGACCTAAGCATGCGTTTGCTTCTAGTGACAGAAGTGTCCATCTCCACTGCCGGTGTGTTCTCTCCTCCCTGCATGAGGTCCCTCTCCCTGTCCTTGGACCAGCTTTGTGATCCAGCTGCGTGTGGCAGTGGCCCTGTGTCCCGGCAGGTTTGGGGAGGCGGCAGCACCGTCTCCTGGGCAGTGGGATGTTCTTGCCTTTGGAGACAACAGTTCTGCCCTCGCTGGCAGTAAGAGCAGCTGTGGGGTGTTTTACGATCCAGCAAAGTGACCCTGTCTCTTGTAAACAGGGAGCTGTGGATGGAGCGGTGTGAAAGACTCATTCTTTTTGATCAACATCAGCCTCAGTTCTGAGCTGCTGCCTCCCTGCTTCCCACACTGCAACGTATTTACCACAGCAGTAGCAGTCTGTACTACACCATTTTTAATTGTGCTCATTTAGGTAAATACCTCCACCATGCTAATCCCAAAAGATACCCGCAAAGGCACTTCACCTTCAAAAACCACTTCCCAGTACAAATTGTTGTACAGGAGGCAAAACTGGGAAAACTTTGCTGTTACTTGTATGGTTGTTACAATACAGGTTCATTTTAAAGTGTTGGGTTTTATAATTACTTAAATCCAAAAGTGGAACTTGAGGTTTCAACATTCTCTGTTCAGCTCTATGTTTTGTATCTTAATTTCTCCCAAATGGTAAATTTTGAGTGGCTAGTGGTCATTAATACAGGATCTCTTAATTTTATATATATATATATATGTGTGTGTGTGTGTGTGTGTGATAGATACTCATCTGAAGTCTATAATTTATACTAAATTGAGTGCTGCTTTTTACTAACCTGACTGACCCCTCTCTACACACCTGTCTAACTATATAGTTGAACGTTCACACTAAGAATCCTACATTGTGTCTGACACAAAATTAAATGATAAACGGAATGTCTGAAGTTAGTAAGGACATGGGTTGCTTTTAACCATCAGGTTCTCCTTGATCTGATTTGTGGACTGGCAGTTGAAAACAAGTTTTACTCCTGTTTCTCCTTCTGCTTGTTTTCTTTCCTAACTATTAATCAAGCCAGACTTGGAATTAAGAATTTTTTATTTTTTTTTAATTGAAGACTCTCATTCTTCTAGAACTTGTGCTGGTATTTGGGGCTGATTTCAGGTACGTAGCCAAGGATTTGCATTAGTTCAGTGATTTGACTTCAAAACCAAGTTGGCCACAAATGTCTTAATTTGCCACAGGCTGCCATACTAACAGATAGATTAATATTTTTTTAAATAAGTTTAACGAGACATGCACTTTCTGGAATAATTTTCATTAATGGTGGTTTGGTTTCTGATCTTCTTATGCATTAGTTACATTCTTTTTGTTTCTCATCAGAGTTGGGGAAATGCTTTTGTCTAAAGTACTAGAAAAATACCAGAAAGCTGGGTCTGGTTTTCATGTCAATACTTTTGAGAGTTGGGGAGAAATCGAAAAGGAGGGCTGCGAAAGTCACGAGCTGCAGTATTTGAAGCTGAACAAGAGCATAAGCTATTAATGGACTATTGTGTGAAGTTCCACAGGATCTCTTACAGACCAGAACAGAGTCATCAGCTTGTTGAAACAAATACCTTTGGGGAAGAAGGAGGAAAAAATGCAGTAAAATGTGGGCATTGAAATGCCTTAATAAGGAAAAGGTAGATTCACCAGAGCGTGACTCCAAAGCCAGACTCTCTGAAGCACACGTTGTTCTGGAGCCCGTGGATTTAGGTCACCAGTGGCTGCCACAGCCCCTTTGGCCTACAGATGTAAGAACTCGTCCTGTCTCGCATTTTCTGATTTTACCAATTAATCTTGTGTTTTCTGCTTTAATGTGAATGCTTGAAGATTCTGAAAGAAATACTCTTATTCTGTGGCTCCTGCTGGAAAATACCTGGAATTACTGTTGAATTTATTGCACTGGCTAATCTTTCCCTTTTCCTTTCATGATTTGGAGCTGTGACACGGGTGTGGGAGCAAAAGACAGCAAAATAGGTAGTTATTTTTAAATACAAAAGAAACTATTAATCTGTATACTTAAATAGCTGATGGCAGTGAAAATACATTGATTTTTCAGTAATAGTAATATTTTAGACTTACTGTCCCAATTCTGCCATTTCCTCACAGCTAATGCAGCCTGCACCACTGGCCTGTTTCCCCTGCAGTCAGCAGGGCGCTGCTGAGCGGGGCTTCTAGATAAGCATTAAGACAACTGTACTTAAAGGAATAAATGCTATTGGACATCTGGACTGTACTTCTCATCTTAAGCTAACAACTTGACACTTTAAAATCTATTTAATCCTCTTTTGTCACATACAGCAGACTTCTGACAGCTTGCCTTGCCCCCCTTTTCCTCCACAAGCCTCACACAGAGCAGGGGTATGGTTCAAAAGGTGACTGGTTGCTTATTCTGGGCTTTTACAACTTGTCTTCTGAAGTAAAAGCCCCTCTCTGAGGAAAGCGATTCTTTAACATCCCACCCAGGAAGACAGGTTTGGTGTAAGGCCCAAAATGTGGGTGAGTGTTCTGTCCTATACCACAAGGCAGCTTCACAGCCTGAATGGTCACTACAGCCACGCAGGATCAGAAATAAATCAACATGGTGGGTACGTGGTCTATCAAATACTTAAAGTGCTATTTATTTTTCTAAAAAAAGTTACTGAAATACTATTGCATTTTTCTCTAGAGGTGTGTTTATCCACTGTCCCACTTAATGCAAATTTTTGTTAAAATTCCCTACATGACACAGCACAGCAGAAAGCAATGCGATGAAGTACTGGGAGAGCAACTTGGAGCCAACACCAGGTGGGAAGATTCACTGTTTTATCTAATTTTTGATCCCTGTAAACTAGCCTATATACTTAAAGAGAAGGATTGCAAGTAGTACAAGGAGGAGGAACTGGAGATTAAGTATATTTAGGTACTCATGGTTCCCAGCAGTAGTACAGAACTATTGTCTGCATGTGTAGTGAGTGTTATTTTCATTCTCACTGTCGTGCTAGAACAGGGAAGTTTTACAAATTCAGTAGAGTTCTAATCAACCAAGAAATACACTCACAGTCTGGTCAACTCTAGGATAACTTTACTGGGAGGACAGCAGATTAAGATATGTAAAACCTTCAAAACACGATGCAGAAGGCTTAATGTTTTAGTTAAAGTAGTTTTCTTGCTCTTTAAAGTGAGCACAGCTGACTGGATCATAAACAGCTTAACAGCTGCATCAGAGAAAGGATTTAAATCATCGATTTAAATCATCCTTGAGAATGGTTTCTAATGCTTTCCTGTGCACAGTGCTCCAGAGATGGTGGTTTCCAGCTGTCACTCTACTAATACAGCTGTTACAAGGTAAGAAGCTTCAGGACAGCAGCTCTGGTGAGCAGTGTGGTAAAGACTGTTGAAAAAGAACTGGTTTGCACTGGAAGTTGGACTTGTTTTTGTATAAATACCCAGGTACAAGTCCTAGGCTGTAATTCATGTCCTTCCTGTCCTGTATTTATATGATTCCATTTCTCCTCTTCACCAGCCACCACTCCTTCCTCAGTTACATATTTGTTCCTCAAAACCTACAGCAGTAGGAACTCTGGCTGTGATCATCAGTCAGTACAGCAAAATTAGTCACTTTTATTTAAAAGAAATAACATAGTACAAATAAGTGTGCAAAACAATATTTCTGTGATTAAATACACATAAAAGCAACATGCAACCTTGACATCAAAATCTGTGTAGAAGTTAGTCCTTAGTATGTTATGTGACACTAAAAGAAACTTGTCAGAGTTAGAGTTTGCAGTTAAACAATTGTAGAGTGAATGGGCACGTTGGATTTGAAGCATCTGTGAAGGTAAATTTCAGAAGAGCAAAACCTCCCTCCCCCAGGTGGTTAGTGCTATGAACAGAGAGCTTGTGTCTATTTCAGTTTCTAGTTCAGTATCTTGTGCCTTAGTTCAGC
>NW_010289031.1:0-4474 GCF_000700745.2 Antrostomus carolinensis | reverse complement strand
GAAAGAGTTTATAAGTTAGTCAGTTTAGTCTAACTAACGTAACCATGTATAGTATGCAACATCTCAAATAAAAAACAGAGGAGTTTGCAAGTTTAAAGTCATTGCAGAGATGTATACTTCATACCACCTCATTCAGTTATTGTGCTGGATGTGTAAGTGGCCTGTCCCCTCCTCCAGCTGAAGCGCAGCAGTTGTGGGAGCAGTCACAGCTGTCTCACCAGTACCGAGGATGGCTTTTTTAAACCTGGAATGGCTGTTTTGTTGCAGAAGGAATCACCTCGAGAAATACAGGAGCTCTGTGTGCCCTGGCTGCTTGCTCCATGCACCAAGGAGAGGTTAGTTGGGTCAGCCAGTGCCTCAGTGTGCCTTGAGCTACTATGTACAGTTTGGCACCTTTGACAATCAGCACTGATCACTTGACCACCATCAGTAGAGGTAGGTGAGCAGCAATTGGTGGCCACAGGGCCACCTCCCCCCTCAGCCAGCTCAGAAGACAAGCATGGCTCAGACTGCCCCCCTCTGTGGCTACATACTTGTCCTCTCTTCTCCTCTACTCTAAGATGTGCTCAGGGGAGGGGGGAAGGCAGTGCTCCTGCTCCTAGCCAAGCTGGTGGAGTTGTATTGGCATGATCCATCGTATTCCCCCAGTGCCAGCCATTCGGTGGAAATAAAGCAATGCCTAAAATCTTCTGTTTATCTTCTGTTTTCACATCCCTTTTTCTAAGGCTAGTTGTACATTTGTACAGCCCCCTGCAGATCATAGAGTGTGGCAGGCACTCACGTTTAATCTAAAGTCATTTCACAGTTTAGGTTGAGAGAAACCCAATAGGCACAAGCTTGCTGAAAGCCACATCTTGGAAACTTGAGTTGATGACAGTAACCCAAAGCGATTTTAATGAATACTTGCAGAAATGAGAATAAACATATGTAGTCCACTACTTCAGAGCTTGTTCTGATCATGTTGGGCCAGGCTTCTCACTGAGGTCTGCTAAACTTCTTGATCATTATTGGACATTCAGATGTGGAATAGCCAAGGCAGTACTTTGACCCATGCACTCCCTCAGTCAAAGCTTGTCATCCGTCATTTCTAGAAACTGAGCATAGACATCCCTTGAGCATTCCCCTTTTTGGTTGAATAAGAACTTGTAGTAGCTGCCATCTGCACATATTGCTGAAACAAAAACAAAGTCATGTTCAGTTCAGCTGTTCCAGAGGTGCTGCTCTGTTCCTTCAGCTACAGCTTCAACTGCCCTTTCAAGCCAAGAGAACATACAGAGAGTGAGGCTGGAGGAACAGAGAGGCACTGTCAGCCCAGTGCTGAGCCCCTGGGCACTGTCTGGTCTCCCTCCCTCACAGTACTGAGTGGGGGAGCTCCTGTTCTGATGGGGACATGCAGTGTTGTGTATTTCAAAACCTGGTTCTCCACACACAACCTGGGGCAGCCTCCAGTACTTACCTATGACAGCATTTGGCTCTGTTCCAAAGGCACAAATGCACGGAGAGCCTGAGGGAACCTGAAACTTGGAAAAACTCCATTTGGAACTGAAGTATTTGGGGAGGAAGCTGGCAGAGGCCAAACTGAAAGAGAGGAGGGGAGAGAGAGAAACATAACAACTTAGTGAGGCGTTGACTGGAGTTGATTCAGAACTGCGGGCACATTTGAACAAGTCACAGAGTTCACACTGGCTGCTATTTTCAATTGGCTTTTTATTTTCTTCAGGTAGTATGTATGATTCCCCTTCTAGGGAAGGGAGACCGAGCAACTACCTTTCTGACTTTGTTTTTAAGTGACTGCAAAAACTGCCACAAAGATTAATTCTAGTAGAGATTGCTTTATATGGAGTGTCTACAAAGTCTGTTGTTCGTGCTGGGAGACAGCCACTAAAAAAACCCACCCTACCCGTCTGCTGGAACTCCACAGCTCCACCCAGGGCAGCAGAAACTTGGTAGTTGCTGTTAGTTCTAAATCTGCAGCTTCACTCAAACAACAGATGAATCTTACCACCTCCAGTAGCACAGGTGTTCCCTACTGCTTGACAGGACCAGTGTTTTAAACTGTAAAAAGGGCAACACCCCCACCCCGGCCCCCGCAAAGGCTTCAGAATGGCTCAACCCTACCTTGACTGCTTATTTCTTTTAGGGTCTTCCGCAGCAAAAATATGTACTGTGCCGTGGTCGCTGGATACGCAGATTAGGGAAGCATCCTGATTGAAGTTAATACTGTAGAGAATACAGACAGTTGCAGTATCTGCTGGAACATGGGAACATGCCCGCAGCGTCTGGGGTTTATCAGGAGCAGCCATGCAACAGACTGCCCTGACACAGACGTGATCAGGGTGGGGCACTCTGCCACTTCTGCTGGAAGAAAATGCACGACCTCTGCCCTGAGGTGTAAGCAGGTATTGGATAAAACATGCAACACTGCTACCCCAGAGTGGTGCTCAGCAGAGGAATGAAAGTTTCCCCGCTCCTGGGGGAGTGCTTCCAGCACTGGATTAGTCAAATGTCTGCCTGGGGCTCTTGTGTGCAGAGCAGCACTGTGTTGTAATAAACACCCCTCACCCCAGTCTCTGGGCAGTGTTAGACTGCACCACTGTGTTCCCTCTATTTCAGAGTGAAGTCAGAGTACCCCCCAGATACCATCTCTTCAGTGCAGAGGCAGGAACAACAATATCTGTGTTTTTGTCCCAGCCCCTGTAACCTGGGCCAGGCTCCCCACACCCGCCAGCTCCTGCTCTCTCCTCGCCCGCATCGAGCAGAGAGGAAGAAGCACAGGCCCAGTCCAACCCTGGGCCCTCCGGCTGCCAGGAGAGTTCTGCCCTGTGCCCCTGACAGCATAACTCTGCTTTGCTTTTTGAAGATGGCACAGGTGCCATTCACCAGTGGCTCAGCACAACACCCACAAGAAGACAAAGCAGAAGCAATTAAACGTACCAGTATATATTGGCTGCCTGTGATCCTCTTCGTAGCTCCTGGATTAAATGCCCTGATGAAGTATCAAATATTCTTACAAGGGTCCCCTTGAAAAGGAATCAAGCATTACATTAGGAAAGACAGCTGCCTCTACAGCTGTGAGTGCACCCTGCAGTTCTGACCAGCATGCCCCCCCATACACCATGGGGTTTTCATCGCGGTAGATTTGAGAACCTCTCTTAATGTTAATATTTGGGAAGAATATTGATTTCCCCCCCATACACCATCACCACAATGTTACAGTGCTTTGGTACACAATCTCGTTATGTAGCTACTCAACTAATTAAGTTTTCTCTCAGCTACATTCTAAAGTGTTAGTGCAGCCTTGGCATTAGTTTGCAAACATTAGACTCATGTACAGCCTGTTGCGCCCAGGTTCTGCGAGGTCCTTGTCTTGCTTCCCACAGTCTGTACTGTTCTGGTTCCTACTGTGCAGTTTTGGTTTGGTTTCCCCCCCCACCCACTAAGTATAACCAGGCTGTGGCTGGTCTGGCCTTACAATTAGTTTGGTTGAAGTCATCTAGAAGAACTCGTTACCTGTCACATGCTCATTGTCCGTATGGCTCCAAATCTGAGAGACCCCAGACAGTCGGGTTACAGACAGAACACTGCACTGGAAAAACTGTACTTCATTCAGAGTAAACTAAGCCTGACACCAAAGATGCAAAACAAGTCCGTGTATCCCAAATAAAGTGATCAACAACTCAGTAGTAGTGCTTTCCTCCGATGAAGAGCAGGTATACCTTGTCCCCTACAAATGCATCTCCAGTCACACGCCAGCAGGGCAAGGAGACTCACGGGTTGAGATAAAAAACAATTTATTAATTAAAATTAAATGATGATGATGATAATAACACACCAGCAAAGAACAGAGCCCAGCAGAGAAAGATGCAGGTAAATATCAGCTCTTAGTTTTGCTTTGAGACACAAGCGAGATGTTTGTGTGCAGTTTGCCCACACTCCTCTTTCCGTCTGACAACGCTGTTTGAACTTTTTCTCTTTGCAAAAAAAGGAATGTCTCAATACAAATGTAGCAGATTATCACTTCATTTAGGAATGGAACTGGCAATCTTAAGAGCTTTGTTTAGAAGATGTACAGTAATTAAACTTAGTTAAGAGAGACTATGACTGCATTTTTTTAAATTTTTTTTTTAAGGTTTTTGAGCTAGGCTGGGCCATGCAGCAACTTAGTTAAGAGAGACTATGACTGCATTTTATGGTTTTTTAAGGTTTTTGAACTAGGCTAGGCTGTGCAGTAGAAACTGTTCTAAACAGAGACTTGGATTAATTTAGCTTGTCCTTGAGAAACTAATTTCAGTTAGTGGAAGAAGGCAGCGAGTACTCAACTGGCCTCACACCCATCTACCTGCCGTTCCCTGGGACACTTTGGAAGCATCCTTTGGGAGATCATAGAATGGTTTGGGTTGGAAGGGACCTTAAAGCTCATCCAGTTCCAACCCCCCTGCCAGCAGCAGGGACACCTTCCACTAGACCAGGTTGC
>NW_010289030.1:82050-114504 GCF_000700745.2 Antrostomus carolinensis | reverse complement strand
CATTCTATGATTCTATGATTCTATGAACTTTTTGTCTTAAAATTTAAGGCTAAAACTTGAGTTGCTGGTTTAAATGTTGTAACATTAGAAAGCTGCAATTCTACAGGTGGACTATTGCCACTATTTATACAATCTGGGTCTCCAGTAATTACTGTGGGAGATGAGACATGTAGCTTACATGCAGAAACCCAAAATAAATTTTAACTTTTTAATCTGTAGCTGAATCTTTTCCAAGATGTGTGAATCTTTTCATAGTGTGCAGCTGATAAAATCTAAGAAGGGTTAACACTTATAAACTGCAATCCTAAAACAAATTATTAGATTTGGGCACAATATAGTGAGATAACAGAAGTCACCACTCAACTAAATGCAAAGATTCCGTCCCAAAATAGAGCTTCTCTTGACACAAATCTGAAATCAGTAAGAAAATTACAGCAATTCCTCTGAAGAAACAGAAAAATAAGTTTATAATAAAAATATATAGCAAAAAAGAAAAACAATATATATAGCTCTGAGAAACAATGTCCTGATGCTTAGTAACATAAAACTTCTTCGATTTTCTTCCGGCATGCAGTTTCTATTAAGTATGTGTTGTCTGTTCTACAGCACTAAGCTTTCCATATGGGTTTTAAATCAAATTCCAGTTTGTTATTGATACACCCCACATGAACAGATACTCCCTAAAGAGTAATGACCCCACACAGCACTTACACTGGCATAATTTTCACCAGTGAAATGAGCACAGTAGTACTAAAACGCCTCTTTAGCTCTTTCTAAATCATTTCCTGCTTATATTCTTTGTACATCTTTTCCAAATTAGTACAATGAATTTGAGTACTTCAACACCATCTGAAACAGAATTTTTTCTGAATTATCTCACTAAATTTTAGCTGTCTCAACTACAAGATGCCAGGTCCATGCCCTAGCTCCAAGGGCAGCCAGTGTGGAGTAACCTGCGTCCATGCTCCTGCTTTCTGAGCCTCTCAAAGAGAGTGCTCACATCTAAATCATGTGGTGGAGATGTCAGATGACCTGAAAGAATGACCACACAAAAAGTTTTATAGAATGGTTTGGGTTGGAAGGGACCTTGAAGATCGTCTAGTTCCACCCCCCCTGCCATAAGCAGGGACTTCTTCAAACAGATCAGGTTGCTCAGAGCCCTGTCCAACCTGACCTTGAATGTTTCCAGGGATAGAAACCTACCACCTCTCTGGGCAACCTGTTGCCATGTGTCACCACTTTCATTATAAAAAATTGCTTCCTTACATCTGGCCTAAATCTACCATCTTTTAGTTTAAAACCATCACCCATTGTCCTGTCACTACAGGCCCTGATAAAATGTCCCCATCTTTCTGAAAGGCTCCCTTTAAGTATTGAAAGGCCACAATAAGGTCTCCCCAGAGCCTTCTCCAGGCTGAACAATTCCAACTCTCTTAGTCTTTCTTTATAGTAGAGGTGTTCCACCCTCTGATCATCTTCGTGGCCTCCTCTGGACCCACTCCAGCAGGTCCCTGTCTGTCTTGTGGGGAGGACTCCAGAGCTGGACACAGTTTTAATATAGATGATCATATTCCAGTAGGAAGGAATTTTCTTGGTCCTTGCCTAATTTACTACTAGAGACGCAACTAAATGTCACGTCTACTGTATTCCTATGATTGAAACAAAGTGGACTTCCAGAGCATGATTCCTTTGGTACATTTAGGTGTCTTGTTCAGACACAAATTAAATGTTTCTGAACAAAGATAAAATTTAATGGGACTAATTAACCCTCACGTGAAAAAAGGATACCTTCCAAATGCACCCAAACTTTATTGCAATATACTGTATTTTGCATAGGGTCTGAGTTTTTACAGATTTCCCACTAACAGAAGAATACAAATGAGAAGCACAGGAAAAATCACATCCACAATGAACTTCCTAGAACAATAATATGTATCTGTAGTTTTTAAATACCTAATGTAATTCATAGGACAATACACCTTAAAGAACCCCAAAGTTCTGCCAGTCCCTTTCTGTAGGAATGTAACATAGTTTTAACATTTTGCTGGAATCTACCCTGTTTTTAAAGTAGTGGATTCTTCTAGGAAAGTTATTTTCCCTCCACTGTTTATTCAAACTTGCAATGTACCATGAAAGCAATATGGTAGCTACTGCAACTGAATTATTGCCATATAACATCTGGGTGTTGGGAATATATCCCTAAACTAGTAGTCAGAGTGACAGATGAATGGTGATTTTCTTTATCCGAAGGCAACAAAAGCGAAACAGAGCATTGACAGTGTGATACTCTACGCATTCCTTTGTATGTCAGTTCAAATTGCTGATGGGAAGACCTTATCTTGGTGGGGGAGGTGAAAGTATAAAACAAATGATTAAAAAAATGATATTTACAGAATAAGAGAGAAATCAGCTTTGCAATGACATTGAGTGAAGTTTTAAAATAGCTATACATTATTTTAATAACAAGACATGGCAAATTTGACAATGGTTCTCATACAAAAATTTAGCAGAACTGGAGTGTGACCATTCACAAAATCACAGCCAAATCTGCAGCTAATTTGACTAGGGACAGGTTACCTGAGAGGTTCAGACTAGCAACATAAGGACACAAACACTCCAAACCGCATCTCTACCCAAACTGCAAAATAAGGAAAACTGTAAAGATTTTAAATGAGTATGTACCTTCTCCCCACACCAATTCAGCCATATCCCACAGGAATCCCAACTCTCCACTCTAAATCATTTTTAAGAGACAGAGGAAAACAAAATTACAATCCACTCACAAGGTTCTATTTTTCATTAATTCTCTCATACAATAGAAGGGAAATTGAATCCCTGAGTACCACCAGCTCTGGTTATTCTAGAGTCTAACCTGTACAATAAAAAGGGGTGTTAGGTAGATCACTGTTACTTGTGTTATTCTCAAGAGACTGTCACCTATTATGAAGGCAACTTCTATCATCCAGATAGCTTTTCTGCACAAGCACAGTTCAATTACATCCATGAACTAGAACAGTTTATTCCATCTATAACTGTTCTTACTCTGAGGAACAGCGTTTCACTGGTGTTTCACTGCTATCTCAGGAGGGCAAAATACTAACGGTTCCACAATGAGACAGAGGTGCTATTACGCTTCTGATTTTGTTTCGATTTTGCCAATATAGTTGGCTGGTTTGCCACTATTTAATGCTATTACTGGAGTTTTTATAAGTCATCATCTAATTACAATGTATCGATATTGTAATGATGTATTATGACAAAGTAATGTGAATTTTGTTCTTAATTTCTGCCCTGTATATTTAGAGTATTTAATTTTCCTTTCCACATGACTATTATTACTGTTTTAGAGAGAGTTCCTTTGCTTCAAATTAAAAACACAGGATACTTCCGAGGGCTGGAGCACGTCTCCTATGAGGACAGGCTGAAAGAGTTGGGGCTGTTCAGCCTGGAAAAGAGAAGGCTCCGGGGAGATCTTATAGCGGCCTCCCAGTACCTGAAGGGGCTACAAGAAAGCTGGGGAGTGATTTTTCATAAGGGCAGTTAATGACAAAACAAGGGGAAATGGGTTTAAACTGAAAGAGGGCAGGTTTAGATGAGATATGAGGAAGAAATTCTTTACTATGAGGGTGGTGAGACACTGGAACAGGTTGCCCAGAGAAGCTGTGGCTGCTCCTCCCTGGAAGTGTTGAAGGCCAGGTTGGATGAGGCTTTGAGCAACCTGGTCTAGTGGAAGGTGTCCCTGCTCATGGCAGGGAGGATGGAACTAGATGAGCTTTAAGGTCCTTCACAACCCAGACCATTCTATGATTCTATCTATATACAAGAAGAATGTCCTTTCTTTTTAAAATGACAACGTTAGTGGGTGTTTTTTAGTCAAAAGTGTAGAATCGTTTGTTCTCCTTTAGTATTGTCTGAAAGTGGTTTGGTGCTTTCCTTATTTCTCCATGGTACAAATATGGAATAGATCTCACAGAACAGCAAGCAATCTCATGAAGTCTTAGCCCTAATTTTAAAAAATGTTTTTTAAAAAAGAGCATAAACAGTATTTGCTTTTTGTATCATAACTGAAACCATACTGCTAAACAATCATATCCTGTTTAGCCCATAATGACATCAGAAATATATGCTTATCATCTGCTCTGGACAACTTAGCATGATTTTGGCCCAAGGCAAAGTGGAACTGAAATTATTTACAGTTGTCCAAACCAAGATAACTACACATTTTTGAAGTAATTGATACCTAAAAGGAACAATGTCTTTAGATCACAGTTCATTATTTAAGTACACTAACTCCTTAAAGAATGCCATTAGAATTTTTAAATGTGTCTATCGGATTTCCTGTATGATTCGATGATCTTGATTTTTTTTTTTTAACATGGAGACAGATCAAGAGTTCATAAAATGTAATGAAGTAGAACTAAAGAGAGAAGAATTACTTTATATATATATATATATATACACACACACTACAGTTCATGAATTATAGTGGAGTGAGAAAAAACAAAACGTAGTCATCTGAAAGATAAATATTTGATTACAGGAACACACTCCTTCACAGACATAGAGTCAGATTTGTCCTTGTCTAGGACAGGGAACTTCATACTTCTAGCAACTTGTGTAGTTTTTTTAGACCAAAAAATATTATACTTGAATGACAGAATGTAAAGCCAAGCACATAACCCATTCATTCAGAACAGTGCTGTTATGTATTTTTGTGCATAAAAGCTCAAAGGATTTGCCTGCCTTTATGAAAAACATAACATTTTGCATAAATAAATAAGAAAGAAAGCAAAGAAAATGAAATAAACCATTAGTTTCCAAAACACAAACAGTGGTTGGCAACAACTGTTCTACGACACTGATTCTCAGCTGGTGAGAAATAGAACTTGTCACTAGCCAATTTCTTAGAGAGAAATGATTCTTGATTAGATTTTGAGTAATTATAATTGGGAAAGTAAGGGAAAACAGGACTGGGAAAGTCACAGTTCTGAAAAGGGGCTCCACTGAGAAGAAAAAATGAGACTTACAACTAGAGCAGGACAAAAATCACATTATTTCTTAAAATTATCTATGAAATCCTGAAAGTTAAATGAGGCCCTAATAGTCAAATATTAAATATACAAATATTACTGAAAGTATCAGGCACCTCAGCATAGAAAAGAAAATCAAACCAAAGAACCCAGCTTCTAGCACTGGAAAGGTATAAAAAGCACTCTAAAAATAGCAAGTTTCCAACAATCACATACACTACTCTACTGACTAAAAAGGATGGAAATTGGCTCAAACACTACTGTGGAATTGTGAATGTGCTCCCAGCAGAGCTTTGCCCTTGACATCTAGCTGCCCACACAAGACATGAGGAGGAACTGAGCACAAACAGGGTCCATGGACTGTTCTCCATATTTGCTATGGACAGGGCTACCAAAAAGACAGGGTAGCCCTTTCCACCTACAGAAAATGTAGCCACAGGGACCCAAGCCAGGCCATGTCACCTGCCCTCAGGGACAAAGAACTGGCCCTGCCTTAGTTTATTAATTAGTACAGATACAGCCTTTGGATCTTATAAATACTTCAGAGTAAATGACATTCAAGAAGATGTTCTACTGATAGAGAGGATACAGGGTTCATAAGATCTATAAGGCAAACTTGCTATGATGTAGTACCTTGTGCCAGTATCATAGAATCATAGAATGGTTAGAATTGGAAGGGACCTTAAAGATCATCCAGTTCCAATCCCCCTGCCATCAGCAGGGACACCTTCCACTAGACCACGTTGCTCAAGGCTTCATCCAGCCTGGCTTTCAACACTTCCAGGGAGGGGGCATCCACAACTTCTTCTGGCAACCTGTTCCAGTGTCTCACCACCCTCACAGTGAAGAAATAGTATAGCTAAACCTCAGTGAAACTGAGTAAAACTGGTATCAGAACCAACTGATATTAAAACCCTCATTCCACAGACTACCACTATATTACAGTTATACTGCTGCTTGATCTCACCTAGCTTTTTGAGAGTGATATGGTACCACCTTCTGTAATGTAGACATAATTTTTCATAAGTACATGGAACAGAAAATAGGACTTGAAAGCAGGATGGAGAGAAGAGCATATACTGAATCATGTTTCCACAGAATACTTTAATTTCATCTGTAAACTGTGTTATATAAAAAGAGTCCTCAACTGCTATTGAAACAATTTTCTAATGAGAGGAATAATGAAAAAGAAAAAAAAATATTGTGAGAAATGTGTGTGAAATGTTTATAAATGGAATCTGCTTTCTACAGGAAGGAAATACAAATACATGTCAGACAAAGATCCATAACTACCATTCAAAATCTTCTTTCTCAGCATGCTTGCTTAGGTATCAGGAAACATTTGAGGGAACATGAAAAATATTGAAATAGGATTCCTTTAGACCATCTGGGCAAAAGGAAAAAACATGTAACAATGATATAATGTGCAGCAAGAAAAAGGCATCAGACCAGCATGATGTATGAATATTTCATGGTTTTCTCTGCTGGAGCTGGGTATCAGTAAAAGAAAAGAATTACCTCCATTCGCTCTTGCTTGACATCATCAATCTCATCATCTTCAAACATGGCTAAGAGCTCTCCAGTCTGGTCAATGGAGTTGAGAAAGTCTTGAGCAAGCTTCTGCCGTTTGTTGGTGTTATTACTGTTGAATTTGTCTTCACAAAGGTAAGTAAAAAAAACAGACTTAGTTATTTGGCTTCTCCAAACATCAACCGATGTCCCTTGGAGGGACATGTTTTAGCAGCAGATGCACTGTGCAGAAAAGGTCTGCTCTTCCTGTCCTCCTCATAGAAGGTGTGCTACCTGAGCAAAGTGATGTCAATGTTGTGCTGCAGTAGCACCATAGTAAAAAAATAACTTCTAGTGTTTTCTAGTGTAAGTTAGTGGGTTTTTTGTAATCTAGAGAAACCTGGTCTACTGCTCATATATCATTATTTCTCACTGAAGGATCCACAGTGCACAGAGCTGTAGAAGAAACCAACCTTCTCTGGTTGTACAAAAACCTCACTGGTACTAGAATATATAGAGGAAATGCTCTTTCCTGAAAGCAGGCAGAACATCCTCTTTACCTCCAGTCTAAAGCAAACCAGGACACAAACACAAAGATGCACCTCCACAGGTGATGGATCATTGTTCTGCAGTAAAACCTGGAGAACCTTGAGAAGGTGATCTCTGTTCTAAACAGAATAGCAGCCATAAAGACATCAGCTTTACAAAACAAAATTAATGGCTTCAATTACCAAAGCCTGCTAGAAAATACAATCTTTAATTCCCAGATGAATTGTGTTTAGGAAGCATTTAATAAACATCTAAATGGATCATGAAAATTGTTTATTTGTTTTAAATAGTGACACAGAAAAAAGTATGAAAGGAACAAAGCTGTCAGGTAGGAAGCCATACTGCCAGATTGTTTGCACAAAACAATATACTTTCACGTGTGGTGAAAATAAAATGCCACGGGTAAATTAAATCTCAAAAGAGTTGACAAAAAAATTATCCACAGATTGCTAAATCAAAGCAAGAAGCACAATGTTTACCTAACATCAATGTGGATGCTCAGAGGAACCATACACAAGGAATTCATTGTACCGAAAAAAAAAATGATAAAAAATAAAAGGGTCTGAGAAAGGAAATAATTTAAATACAAAAAGTTGTGTATGGACATTGCTAGACATTATACAAGTATGGGAAGCTTTAGATTTGACATGATAAGTTTTAACATAAACTTTTACAAAGAAAATGCTAATTCGTCTATTAATACAAGTAAAAACCCCTTTATACTAACAAATTATATGGCATAATTTAATATATTATTAATTTAAAGAGTTTTTCCTTTAAATGCATTGGTTATAAAATCTGTAACTTGCTCAAGGAATGAGGAAACAAAAGTGTTTCCTATTCTTTAAATTACAGATTCAAAGTAGAAAATGCTAAACCACAGCCCAGGTCACATATTAGTATTCAATGACCAGATTATAGAATTTTTTTTGTAAAACATGTCAAAACCCTTTGAAAATAATTTAACAAATGTCCATTCAATTGCACATGGTAACTGCTGAATTTAAATTAACACATGCTGAAATCAATTATCCTTTTAATCACCATCAGTTTCTTACTTCAACAGAGTTCGGACATTAAACATTCTTATTATTTGGATGGTAGATGCAAATACTTACTTTTGAAGTATATCAAACGGAAAAGCAGGGATTTTAAACCAAATTACTCTGAAGACAATATTTTTGTGTCTATAACTATTAAGCAAGACATTAATACTTTGCATTGAGCTGTTCAGTGCATTTATAAAACATCAAGCCTCCCCCAGATTAAGTTGGGTTTTTTTTCTACCTTCAAGGAGGTCATCTTCTTCTATTCCTTTGACAATTTTAGATTTGTAGTCTCGAAAAAACATGTATTTAAGTAGCCTTCTAAGCTTCTTCTAAGAGAAAAAAATATATTTATATTAATTAGTATTATATAGAGTTATTTTTTATTTAGACTAACTTTGCAACACACAAACATACAAATGTGTAATATATTACTCAGTAAATATAATTTTTCAAATATTCATAATTTTTGATTCTGCAGAAAATCCACACATAGAAAGTACATCAAGGTCGGTAGCAATCCCACATTAAATATTATTTATTTGAGCTCCATGGTACTTTGCTTGCCAACTGTGAGACAGAAATGGGTTTGACTTTCAGAAAGGAGAAATTCAGAAATCAGGCTTCTTTAGGGTACTCCAAAATCTTTGCTGAGTTTGGAAATTCAAACCTACAAATGCATATTATCATGATCTTTGATATCCATATTGACCACTGTTTTCAGAATAGGTTTATGGATCATATCAAATAAAGAAACTCCAATTGGTTTTCATGTTTTACAGTTTTTTAATTTTGATATGGTTTTGGTCATTAGGTTTCACCTATCAAATGAGGAAAGAAAAAAACAAAGGGAAGAGAAAAGGGGACAGGAAAGGTGGCAACTAAGGAAGAAAAGGAGATAAAGGAATAAATAATCTTGATGAAAACAATTTATAATAATTTTTCATAATTTTGATTTGAAGAAAGGAAATTAATTTAATCTTCACATGGATTTTTTTTTTTAAATTAAATTATGGTCCTGATCTTCTCATTATCCAGAGAAAGCAAGAGATGTTTGGAGATTTTAGTGAGCTAATGTACAGGAAAAAAAAAAAAATTACAAAGGAAAAATCAAGACAGAATTTACTGACAGCCTAGATGACAAAAATGTAATGGTCGCACTGACAAATGCCACATCGACACCCTGCATAACTAGCAGGAAATTAAAACGAATGATTTTTTAATAAAAGGGATATAAAGGATAAGGATCAATATTTATACCTTTATTAAGAAACTGATTTGGGTTCTGTGGTAGAGTACCCACCCTGAAGCTAGTGAAAAAATCTGTTAATAATTGAAGTTACTGGGGGGAAAAAAGAGAATTAATTAAGATGTTACTGAAATCATTGTACTGTGCACAATACAATACAATTGCACAGCAGCTATATAAAGCTATTCATGATGAGGGACTCCTTTCACATAGGTTAAGCAAGCACTTTAAAACACGATAAGCAGCTTCTATTCAAAGTAAGAAATTTCTATCTTATTACTATACCTTATCCTTGCGCATTAAGAACAGGAGATCTTCAGCAGAGATGACTCGAGCTCCTCTCAGCTGAGAAACTTCAGCTGCTTGCTGCAACTAAAATAAATTCATAAATTAGGATGGCTGTTTCTGTGTTAAAAAATTTATTCACTAGGGTTTGTTTTATATAAGTTCAGATACTATTTTGCATGGTTGTGCATAGCAAAATACAAGCTATGCACTAAAACTCAAGCTGGGACTCTCAAAGGTGTCACTCACTTGGCTCTTGTGAGTCAAGTGAATTACAATCTTATAAAAAGCCTGAAAGACTTGACTCAAGCAAAAGCTTTTTTGTTTGTATTTAAAATGATTGCTTTTCAAAAGCACTACATTTTTTTTTTTTTTTTTTTTTCCTTTCCTGGCATCACATTATCCCAGAAAAAGAACATTTAATTCTCTCAGGCAATGTAAAAATGCCAATTTCTTGCCATAGCACTTTATCTGCAGTTGTGGAAACGTGGCTGATCTCTCTCACCATTTTTTAGAATAACAAATATTAATTTTAAACAGCTTACCTAAATATTTTCTGAAATAAATCCTACCCCTATTTGATTTATCATTAGTACAAACCAGACACACCTGAAGAACTTTTTTAGGCATTCTCTCGTTTCATTTGAAAGAGAATTAATTGATAGGAAACATCGATTCTATTAATAAAACAATTGGAAAAACCTTCTTGAGTAGACCAGGACATTCAGACATGAAAGCGATGAAGATGGGATTGAGCAATGAATGCCACACAAATTGATACGCGGTGGCCAAAGGAGTGCGAAGCAAAAAGATGTCCTCACGTCCATCGTGACAGGGCCTCTAAAGGCCCCAAATTCCTTAAATCGTCCTGTAATCAGCAAAAATCTCTTTGTAAGAGACTAACGACATCAGCCTTGGATTCACCTTCAGTAGGTGCAGGAAACTGGGCTGCTTTAAACACAAAAAGGTCATATCAAAACCAGTACAAGATCAGAAACTAAAGTTGTGCAAGTTGATGCTTATTAGCCTGCTGAGCTTAGGAGGTCCAACCCAAATGCACAAGAGAACTCTATGGGATTTGCTCCTTTCACCTCACCAGCCTTTGTTTCTGGTGTAAGTTGATGCTTTAAAGCAGAGGGGATAGCAAAGATTCACAGTATGGAACACACCTTATCCTCTAAATTAAAAAACATTGTCCAAAAAGCAAGATTTAATCATAGCATCTTTGCTCTTATCCTCGTTAATCATCTGATGGATGGACTGACAGCACAGTACAAAAGTTATCAAAAGGAGAGACATCTTAAAAAAGTTTGATATTAAAACTCAGACACCTGTAACACAATCGACAAACAGAAATTTAATTTATTTTCAAATATCTCTATATTCTTCTTTCAGAAATGCATTAATGCACCTGAAAATAATTTAAAGAAATCCTATCCTTCCCACTCACACTAGCAATGGTTTCACTCAGTATCACTGGCTGAATAAGTATATTATTAATCTGAGCTCCCATGCTGCTATGACTTGAAATAGGCCTATTCAGAAGTTAAAAAGATCAACAAAAACAGTAGCTGTTTCTAATATCCAAAGGAGGAGAGGAGGGGAAAAAGATTTTCATTTTGGCAAGTGTTCAGTGGGCAAAAGATTCAGTCCGTAAATCATAATACTGGACTGCATTAATTTTTTTCCACACTAATCACATGCATACAAAACTCTAACTGTATCTCGTACTCACAACACAAAACATACTGCGTGAAGAGTTTCAGATTTTCCCCTTGAAACCCTCTCTTGGCCCTTGCAGTCACAGAGACCAGAGAGATTTCAGGAATTCAGAAGTCACAGTAATATAATCTTACTTGAAAAATGTAAGAATGTGAAAAACGATAGTTCTATTTTTTGGCATAAGCAAAACTGTTTCTTATTCTGATTAGTTTGAGGGCATGCAAGCTACTTATATTTCTAACATAAAATATGAAGAGCTGGATAAAAATAAATTTACCAAGAATGAGCCAATATTCATCTCTGGTGTAAATCTATTGCAGTTAATGGATTAATGCCAAGGCTAACTTTGGCCCCACTAAGCTTAAAAGTGTTTCAAAGCCTGACCTTAGCATGGTGATAACACAACACAGCTTTTCCAAATATCATATAGAACAATGGCAGAAATATCCAACGTGAAAGTATGCTCTAGTTCCTTAACACATATAGGACCCTTCCCACCCAAACCATTCTCTGATTCTATAAGACATTCATTTTCTTACCATAAAATTCAGATATGTTAATTTCTGTGTGTAGCCGAAATACCTTATTTTTCCAAATGATAAACACGTGACAATGTCATTTAAAGCAAAGACCATGTGCATGCTGCTTACAGGAACCTCCCAATGAATTAAGGGAGAGTAAGGAGAGGAGGCTAAATTCACTTCCCATTTGCATCTAAGTAAATCCTGAATAACACTGTTTACTTTAAAGGAGTTATTCTGGGCTAAACACAAGATCAAAATTTGGAATAATATTCTCAGTTTCTACCGAAACAATGAAAACTTTATTCTCCTATTGCCTCGATTTTTGCATCTATTTTATTTTAAGGAATGAACACACAACATTTAATTTTTTTGGTTTAAAGAAAGCAAAATACAAAAATAATTACTTCCTGTACAGTTATAAAATATGGATTATTTATCCAAACAGACCATAATGAGTTCTGCATTGGTACACATATTTACCTGGGAAACCAGGATATGCTCAGGTAAATATGTATCCAAGTAATTAAAAAAAAATTTCATACCACACCACCGAGGTTGGGGGGAAGATGTATTTATAGTTTTAACACACACATAATTGACTCATTCAAACCACAACATGAGTGCTTTGCTATAATTAGTATTATAACAAACTGTCTTATTTGACTGTCCCAGAGTTACCATTAATATGCAATAAGCCCCGATTCCTTAATTTCCGGACTTGAAGGCCTTGTTGAGTCATTACCATGGCTCCGTTATATGATGAAGGGGGATTTCAGGAAGAAGAAATGATCAATCTCCCAGCACCCAAGCATTTATCATTCCAGAAAAGCAATTTTCAGCTATGCAACCTTGAAGTCAGGAGGTCTTTCAACTTTCACTACAGTGGAAGCATGGTGGGGTTTTACTGCATGAGCAATGGGTCTACTGCCCGTGACTCCAGAAGATAGGTGTGATATAAATGCTGGCATAACATTTCATATGTGAGGTTGCTATATGGCAACGGTGGAGATATGGCAAGAATTTCCCACCATCTCACTTCTCCAAGACTCAGCTGTATTCAGTGTCAGTCACAGAATTTGAGGCAGCAGCAGTTCCAACATATTCACTGTCTTTTCCTAATTTTATTAATCATCAAAATTATTTAGTCCACATTACAAAATATTTTGGTTTGGATTATCTTGAAGAATAGCACACAACCCAAATTACTTAGCTTCTTAAAGAAAACCAGGTTAAATTTCCTAATATCAGCAAACAATATTTCAGACCTTGGAGTCTGAATATATATTTTTATTACAGGCAAATTATGAACCCCTAAAAGTGAAGTTTAAATAACGGAAGTGTTGAAATGACTTTAACTATAGGAGCGCAAATAGTTCTGTTAATAATTAGGAGTTTATGAAAAATAAGTGTATTTTACAATTTTTCACATTACAAAGAAGGTAGTATATACAGTAACTATATTTTAAAGTCTAAGAAGAAATGGCTGGGGAATAATATTTTAAAATGTAATCACTGGTTTAATGACTTTATGAAGTTAACTTTCTTGGCAGGATGAACTGAAGTATGTTAACAGTCACCTTACGGCTATTTTCTTTTTGCAACTTCTGCAAATTAGAGATTTGTTGAAAGGAGTATTCATTCTCCTGTGACAGAAGCACAGTTACTTCAATGGTACTGTCTGCTTTTTTTTTTTATTTTATTTTCATAATTATTTTTTCTTCCACTACCTCCAAAGTCAACAATCACCGATACTTCTACAAAAATGTCTTGACGGACAAACAGACAAAAAAGCTTGAAAACAAACATACTATGTTGTGACATAATCCTTCCAGTTAAACTGCAGCTCAGAGTCAAAATGGTAATGTTTGCATGCCTTGAAAGTGCTGGGAGCCAAGAAAAATGCTTCAGGAGCTGTAATTTTGTTTTCATTACAGAGGAAAATTAGATCATAGTTCACCTGGTTGAATTTTTTTCTGAGACAGGAAGGTTGTTTTGTTATTAAATATGCATTAAAATTATTTTTGTTAATCTTTTCTAAATCAAAAGTATGTAACTATAAAAATACTAAAGAATATTGTGAATTTAGATATAGCATCGTAAATGTATTCTAAACAGAGCATCCCAATATTTTTTTGGAAGGCAATTAAATAGAAGAGGTAAATACTGGTTTTCACTTAAATCTTTCCAGATAATATCTGACATGCTACTAATGCTGACACCTGAGCTTCTAATTATAACACACACAGGAAAAACAGAGAAGTGGTTTTCACAAGTCAGCATAGGGCTGTGTTTTATGCAGTTAGCACATCCTGGGAAGATAATTACATTATGGAGTCTTTTAGAGGCAACGATCAACACTCAAAGGTTAAACAGCATGACTAAATCATCACAAGCTGTCTAAAACATAAAAATTTCATCTGTAGATTAAAAGACAATCAATTTTCTTGTTAGTATCTGTTTTCAAATCTAAGTATTTTTAACTGAAGATCATTTAACATAACATCAGGTGAATATGTGTGACCTGGAGAAGATAAAGCTTTGCATTACATTTTGAGGCTTTAGAGAATCACAGAATCATTTTTGTTGGAAAAGACCTTTAAGATCACAGAGTCCAATTGTAAACCCACCATTGTCGAGTTCACCACTAAACCATGTCCCTAAGCACCACATCTACACGTATTTTAAATACCTCCAGGGATGGTGACTCCACCACTTCCTTGGGCAGCTTGTTCCAATGCTTGACAACCCTTTCGGTGAAAATTTTTTTCTTAATATCCAATCTAAACCTCCCCTGCCATAACTTGAGGCCATTTCCTCCCATTCTATCATTTGTTACTTGGCAAAAAAGACCAACACCCACCCTGCTACAACCTCCTTTCAGGTAGTTGTGGAGAGTAATAAGAGGAGCACCTTCTTGCTTGACATAGTGAATTTCAGTCCATTACAGGTCATGAGAATCAGAAAACATCAGTTCATACTCCACAATCCCTGGCATTTACTAAAAACTTGTTTTCAATCAGATAATTTGTTACATTTATTTCTCAAAAAACCCCTTGCTCTTTAGTATCTGAAGCAAGATCAACTGCTTTGTCTTGTCTTCTAGCAAGTGGCTAGAGCTTTTGGTTTCCACAGTTCAGCCAGCCTGAAGAACTGGGTCTGGATACAGAGAGTCTGCAGCCAGCTACTCATAGATGGAGAAGAATTATCCCCAAAGCATCTCCAGCAGTAAGCAGGTTACACAAGGACTATTTCCCTTTGAAAGCATAAAGAGTACATCTACAGGTCTAATACGCAACAATCACTTTGACATCAAAGCACTTGATATAAATTTAAGAAGTCAGACTGTTCTAAGAAACGCAGGAGAAAAGAGCCCCTTCCTTCCTCAGCTGCCTTCAGACTGAAATTGTGTGAGCCAGACCTACAAACTCCAACATACAGCCCTACATCTCAGCCTGCACATTTTTAACAATAACCACTGCTATCAAAGACCCTTACAGATAAGCATGATGATGAAAAGATATATTACTATTACTTCCACTTGTGTAAATTGAACATTTAATATAATTTTGGACATCATAATCTCTCTTAATTCCACTGACAACCCACATACTTCTTTTGATTATAGAAAAGGTTGTAGGGGTTCTTTTTGTTCTGATTCTTTTTTTGGTTTTTGGGGGTTTTTTTTAGAAACACAGTATAATCCAAAGAGAAGAAATGCAACAAAAGAAGATACATACTTATAGGGAGAGCAAATATCAAGAGCAGAACATCCTGCAGCTTGTTTGAGACAATGTTCTTCATGTTACAAACAAGATCCTTCTAAGCATACAAAAGAAAGAAAAAATACAATTCCAAAAAATGTACACAGCCTGTGTAATGGAATGGGCCAACAAGAAAATGCACCATCCTCCTGGAGCTTATCTATGATGTAGTCACAGTTTCATCTTGCTGGAAATCTCTGCAGGGAAAGAAAAAATACAATTCCAAAAAATGTACAGAGCCTGTGTAATGGAAATTGTTGCTGGAAATCTCTGCAGCTGGAAGGGGAAGGCCTTCTACTGATCAATGTCATAAAATTGAATGTTATTAAACAATTCTAAATTAAAGTGCATACAATTTCTTTTCAAAAAATGTATAAATACATCATCAGAACAGGCTGGGCACCCAGAGCATCTTCAGATTGTACCCTACAATTCATCTCAGAGCAGTAGATTCCCAGACATCAGTGATTCATGGGGTTATTCTGCCATGGATGTGGACACTTACTAAATTTATATCTACCCGATCCTCATGTTTATCAAGCTCTCTCTGTATTGAAGCTCTGTCATTTGTCAGCCACCTGCAATTTAATATTATCAACAAAGTTGTTGAGCATATCCGGTGTCACCCACGCAGATTGCTGATGAAGACATTTGGGCCTCGTTACTCCAGTCTTCACCAATGTCTAAGAGACTTAAGTGTTGCTCCACAGGAGAAAGGAATGGAAAAAAACAGGTGAAAACCTTTCCTCTTGTGTGGAATAATTTGACTTTCACAATGGTTTTTGTATGTTTGTGTAGCTCGTTGGATATGGCACAATAACTCCTGCACCTCAGTAGGCAGGAGAGCAGCTCTCCCACCATGAACTGGGATTAAGGGAAGCTGAATCCCTGTGTTCTCTATTTTTTATTTTTAGCAGGCATAACCATAGCTAAGCTCCACATTTGTTGACACTCTGAACTATTCTTGTTTAAATTATAAACATGTACAAATATTAGAAAAATGCTAGTTTCAAAGCCTAGGCTCTGCTAGTGAAAGTGAAGATTTGCATCTATTAGACACTATGATTTTTTTTTTTTAATTATACTGGGTAGAATAAATAAGGAAAAGAAATTTCCAAGTAAATGGTAAAATTAACACTTCTATTTTACAAAATATGAGCTTTAAATCAAAGTATATTTTTAATATCTTATTTTTAAATAATTTAAGCTCAGGTTCTTAAATTAGAGTTTGTTTTTGCATTTTCTGTCACACAGGGAAAATAATCTAATGCTTTTATCAATGATAACTACATTACAACTTAAGATTCAGGCATGACTTTTTCCTATTTTTCCTTCTTCCAATTCCATTTCCCAAATCAACATTTTGAGCCAACACTTAATACCTGTAATTCTGCTACTCTCCATGAAACAAAAGAAACTCTATTGCACACCTGACATTTAGAGCAGGCAATAATGACCAAAGGAAGTGAAATTAAACCAACAACATTAAAACTATAAAGTTTCTAAGTGCAGAAAATTTTTCAGACTCATTGAATTCTGTTTTAATATTGTAAAATTATTCAGTGGCTACATAGACTTTGTTAATTCAACAATTGGTGTAGGGTGGGAAATGGCCAAAGCTGATGCTCTCTCCCACTGCTGGTGATGATAATAGCAGGCAAGAAACTTGGAAACTTCTGCTCTAGTTATTTTTATTACAAGTCAGAAAAAAAATAAGCTTGAAAAATATCATCAAAGTGGAAATGATGGAGCAATGTTCTCCAGAACAAGCAAGAGACCGTGAAAAAACCTTTGTGAAGTGTGAACTTTGTAGATATGAAAGATTCATTAGCCAATACGAAACTGAAAAATTCTCACAGCCAAAAGCACTCCAACCTCTGCAAACACATTTCTGTTTCTGGAGAAGATGAGCGTAGAGACTCTACTGACTGTCCACGTTCTAGGATTGTCCAGATATTCTAGATGCTGAGGTAAATGGTGTCATTCCACTGTAAATCATCGGTAACAAATTTTCCCTGTATCTAAAGTAAATAAAAGCTGGTGTTTTGGAGGAAATTGTAATAAAGCTAAATACATTTGGATTCAAACTTTCACAATGAGCTGTTTCATTTTTACAGCAGTATCACCACAGCTATTCCAAGCTGAGAATCTCAACTGTAACTATTACTTTCATCTCAGTTACATCTTTGAATGTCTTTTTGGTAGTAAACATTACTTTGAAAAAAAATAAGAATGTGCAATCTTTTCAGCAATAAATGCATTCACCTTTCCTTTAGTAAAACAAACAAACAAAAGCAATTAAAATTTATCCATCTTAAGAAATGAAGATAATATTATTTTTGAATATTTAGTCTATTGACTCAGATTTATTTCCTTTCCATCAATTATTTCTATTTCTTTTCTTTCTCCAATATTACTATGCCACACAAACCAGCAGAGGTTTACATTATACTACAGTTTCCTGTCCTTCGGTTTCAAATCCCAGAAGAAACCACCATTCAGGATTATTTTGACACAATTTCCAATGCTGCAAGCAGAAAAAAAAATCCTGTTCTCTGCTGATTGAGAGACCATCTAATACAAACAGGTTTCTTTCTCCCATTGCTGTAGAGAGTCAGATTTGTTTAAATCATGCATCCTTATGTTGCTCACACAGGAAAATAATAATTGCCTAATATTAGTTTCACCAGAAGAGTAAATAAATACTCTTCCTTTCCATATGACAGCAAATTGGAATTAGGCTTCAGTGTTTGTCATAGGGAAAATAAGACATATATTTACCTATTCCAAGCACAGAGATAAAGTGCTTTTAGAGGAAGCCTCAGGCTAATGAAAGAACTGCAAAGCAAGTATTACCAGGAAGAGCAGGCAACCATCAGTGCACTGAATATAGAGAAGACAAGACCTTGATCCTTTGGCTGAACTCATCCCAAAGTCATTAAAAACATCTCTTCAAACACCTCAAAATGAAGGAAAAAAACATACTTAAAAAAATTAAATCTCACAAAGGACATAAGCCAGACTTTGCTTTGAAAATTTAGACGAGGAGACAGAAGGAGAAAAAAAAAGGATTCAGGTTCAATCAAAACCACAAAATGGCAATATTTTCCATTAGAAAGCTCTAAAATTATTCAGAGCCCTGAAGAGACATGTCTTTATGTTCATACTTGTAAATAAAGTGCTAATGGTAAAAGACTTTATAGGTTAAAGCACTACCTGAAATTATTCACAGTGCTCTTTCTCCTTATTTTTCATGCCCATTTACTCAAATGCACATGCCCACCAAGTGGGAGCTTCTCAGCTTGAATGGTGACTACAGTTAAATGCTACAGGATGGCTCAGATTAAACAGTGAGACTGAGAATACATGACAACTGGTTTAAATGATTTTGGATGGCAGACATGTCATATGGGTGTCTGGGAAATTATACTGCCTGCAGAATTTTGACAGAGAGGTAAGTGTCATCTTGCAAGATGTACCCAAATTATTAATAGAAAGAGAAAACAATACTAGGAAAAAAGAAAGAAGGGAAAAACCTTTAGGTTTAATGCTTTTTTAACCACAATGTATGTGTGGAGTGTACACTATGACACTAGATAAAGTCTGTCTGTTCTGTAATCTTTAATTTTAGGGAAAATAAATAGTCAGTGGGGACAAGGTATAATTAGAAAGTGTAATAAAACAGGAAGTTCTATGAAATTTTTCTCTCCTATCAGGAAATCTCTCTTCAGGCCATTTCAAAACGGCTTCAAAATCCTAAATCTATAGCATCTTTCCTCCAAGAATCTTCTAATCCAAGATAAAGATAAAAATAGAGGGAAATTTATGAAAACAAAAGTCCCAGTCCAAGGTAGGCCCATTTTCATGTAAAAATAAGAGGAAAGAAAGTCCAAATATCTGTATGCATGTGTTGCTTTGCTGTATTTTGTATTTTTTTAAAATTTATTTATATATATTATAATACTCAGACTTTCAGAAAATACAAGGTAAATTGTACAGATGATAGCATGAAGATGAGAGACTTTCTCTTGGGAAGCTGAAAGAAAGAAAAAAAGAAGGGAGCTCTCACTCAGAGAAAGAAAAGAATGCAACATGAAGGAGCATAAATGTAAAATCTGAACAACAGATATTTGTGTCTGAAAAACAACACTGATTTCCTAACTCTTATTTAATGTTCATTCTTTAATTAACATTCATTTCCCAAGGACATAAGTTTGAAAAGGCTGTTTCACATTACTTTAGCACGAAGAGAAAGAATCACTTTTAAGCCATGAAAAGGCTGGGGAAAAAAATAAACATGCCTTCTGAACATAATTTCCTTTTTATTGCTACTGCAAAGTTATGAAATGAAATCTATTATTTAATTACATTGGATCAAGCAACAGGAAGAGAAAGGAGTGTTTGAGTCACATCATCCCTGTAAGGATAAATTACTACACTTCCTCTTGCTAAAAGACAGTTTTAATGGACTGAAACTGTGTGAATGGTTAAAATCAAACTACTGGGAGGTAGGAAGATCTTCTTGCTAACATAAAAATCCCATAAAATATACTCTGAAATTCTTAATAGAAATATCAGTAACAATAGGGGGGAAAAGTAGCAACATTTCTGCCAGAACATCAATAGTTTGAAAATGATTCCATTAAATTTAGTTTAAATACTATACAATAGCTTCTGGACCTGCTTTGTTTTATGTTTAGCATTGAAGATGCTTAGATAACCTATTATGAAAACTTCAAAATTTATCTGCTATTACTACCAAACTTTCATTAGCCATAAGGGATTTCCCTTAGCTATGCTTCATGAATGTTCACTAGATCCTTCAAATTGAATGCAACTGTTGGAAAAGTTAAAGTATGTTATTTCTTAATATGTTCTTGGCATAAAAACATGGGTGGGCTTTAAACTATAATGAAAAGATAAGCTGAATTCTAAAATGTTGACATAAGATAACTTGGCAACTGGTATAGAGTCTACAACTGAGATATGAATGTGCAAATGCTGTGATCTTTTATAGAATTTAAATTCATTTTGACTTGTGGGGAGATGCTCTGAAATAACCTTTCATGGAAATACTATCTTTTCTCAAAACTAGAATACAATAAAATATGAGGGCATTTCACAGATAATTTGAACAACAATGGAAAAAATCTTTGAAGTTGTTCAGGAGAAAGCATTTCTTTGAAAAACCTATCCTGGAGGCAGAGACTGATTTCCATTTCCTAGGTCCATCAGAGATTTGACTGACCTCTCAAGACTACAGGATGGATGACATGAAGAGGGGAGTAAAAGCCATGAAATTTTTTGAGGAAAGATACAGAGAGGTTTTGACAACGATAAAGGAAACAAGATAGAAAAAGCTGTTTGCAGAAATTTTCTAGAACAAAGATTTTCATGGTGTACTACTAATATATTGGTCCACACTCTACTTCTAAACTTCTATCACAGGCTGTGAAAGCGATCATAAAATAAAAACTTTCAGCCATGTGGTGTCTCACAGAACTCCATGATTCTTGCATTTTTTAAAGAGGTCTGATCTTCAATGGAAAATTTTAGGAGGCTACTTGTCCCTAATGTATCTAAAGAACACAGACTTCACCTGCTGAATGTAGGAAACCAAGAAAATATGCCATGAATTTCATCATACACAGTGCATTTCTCATTCTTCTCTTGAAACTCTAGTTATGGGCTAGTATCAGACTTTACCTGGCTAAGGGGGCATTTGGTTGAATTCACTGAATTTTTCAATATTTTACTTACCAATGCTTCACATCTAAAACTTGCACATTCTCAAAATGGTTATGAACCAGAAAGGCTTTGGCAGACAGTCGAGAGTCAATTCAATAAACTATCAACTGAATGAGCAAGAAGTCTGATAAAAGAGAGGAAACGAGATTCATGTCAAGGGACAGAAGTACTCGGTTGTTTGCAAAAATGTCTGTAAATGAGCAACAGGTCCAAGCTGTGGATCTATATACATCTATTAGGAGAGGACAAATAATTTCCCCCGCCCCGAGGAGATCTCTGTTTTGGGAATTCAACTGTACAATTTTATAATTAAATGCAGCTCCACTAAAACTGCTCACATGTTAAGTTGCTAAGGCTGAGCACAAAGCCAGGATATCCATTACTAGTACCAGAGGAGTCAGAAGAACATAATGTCAATGATGCCAGTGGGGAGGAGGAAAACTAGTGTTTCCAGCATTTATCTTTGTCCTTTGGGAGCCACAAAGGAAAGTGTTAGCACTACAGATTTGATTTCAAGAGATGCTGAAACATCACCAAAATCTTTGAGAGGAGGGGCTCAGGGCAAAAAAGGAAGACAAAAAGAAAATCTTTTTATTCTTCAGGAAAAAATATTCTTCAGGAAAACCATTATGTAGATTGACATGTGAGCACAGTGATTCTGACTACAGTAAAAGCTGAGTCTTAGCACAGTCACCAGGATTCAGATGTTTAGCTGTAGAACAGATTTCTTCAAGAAGAAAGCTTGTTATTTCACAGAATTGCCTAGATCAGAAAACCCTTTTAAGATCATGGAGCCCAATTATTAACCGCACACTGACAAGTCCCCGACTAACCCATGTCCCTCAGCACTATGTCTATACGACTCTTCAATCCCTCCAGGGATGGGGACTCCACCACTGCCCTGGGCAACCCCTTCCAATGCCTCAGAACCCTTTCAGCAAAGAAATTCTTCCTCACATCCAATCTCAACTGCCCTTGGCGCAACTTGTAGCAATTTCCTCTTGTCCTGCCACTTGTTACTTGGGAGAAGAGACTGACCCCCACCTCTCTACACCCTCCTTTCAGGTACTTGTGAAGAGCAATAAGGTCTCCTCTCCAGGCTAAACAAACCCAGTTCTCTTAGCTGCTCTTCATGAGTCATGTGCTCTAGACCCACTTTCTCCGTGAGCACACAACCTAAAGGGTCTGCAAAAGGGAATGTATTTCTCTAATTAATAGAGATATTCTCTGCAGTGTTTATGGAACTAGAGGGAAGAATATCTTAGGATAAAGTACAATTGATGAATTTCTAACAAAAAAACACCCCCAAAACACACCAAAAAAGCATCAAAACACAAATGGAAAAGTATGTTCATTCCTCAAAAACAATGGAACACTTCAATTTTTATCAAGTAGTTATAAGAAAGTGAATTCAAATATCAGTCACAAGCTGCTAACTATGTTTACCAAAAAAGAGCAAAAACAAACGCGAGTAAAATCCACACAGGTATGATGAAGACAGAAAGAAATCTCTGTTCTCAGAATGACAAAGTGGATGACGCTTTCCTAAAAGACATGAGGAAGGTGTGATCCAAAGCAAAATGCAGAGTGGATGAAGAAAAGTTGCAAGACTAGGTAAAATTTAAGAAGGAACACTGATTATTTAAGGGATTTAACAGGTCAAGAAATTGGGGGATAAGATTGCTAACAATAATAAATGAAACATTCTCCATTAACACAGATCACTCCCTTTTTGAGTTTTGGCTTTTAAGGTTGATTTCTTTATTTTGGAAAAGCTAGGTTACCTACGTGAATTTGACATTTTTTTTCATATGACAGTGATATTTGTTCTACACCCATTTTACAACTAGGCAAAATGATGCACAGAAGAAATCACTGAACATGGGCAAAGATATGATCAGGAGAAAAAACAATCCTCTCTTTGCCTTACTCACCAACCAAAGAACAGCACTCCTTCACTGCTAACAATTCTTCTCTAATGCAATAGGAAATGCCTTCAAAATAATGTAGAAATGTAAAAAAAAGCCCCAAACAACCAAACTTTTTCTGAGCTTTAACTTAAGAGTTTTTGTATCTAAACTTGTATGCACTCCTAAGCAAAAATTATAAATATTTCCAAGTGCCTAAAGATGTGAAATGTAGAGGTGATTTAGCAGACATGCAAACCATAAAACCTGTGCCCGACATATTTCTCTTCTAATTTAAAGTGGGTCAGCCTTATATCATATATAATCATAATTCTCAGTGACAGTTAAACCAAAAAACAACAAAACATTTAAACTAAAAACTTGCACAACCTCCATAAAGCTTTACAAATAGTATCAGTCATTTTAATATAAAACTAAGGGACAATAGCATATACAATGTCAACACAGTCACTAGTTTGCAGTTTAAAACCTGGACCTGGAATACTAGAAAAGTAAATCCTTACATTCACAAGAAATCACTTTTCAATCAGTGGCTTTCTGAGGAAAAATGGATCTGCAGCATGCAGTAAAGCCACATCATTAGAGGTCAAGAAGTTTAGGAATAAAGAACTGTCAAAAGCAAAGCTTAATTAGCTTTGCAAGTCAAATTAAGAAGCAAAGCAAAGGAAGCTTCAAATGTAAAACAGTATGAAGTGTGAAATACAGATGGAAAATCTAAACATGATTCCAAACCAGGAGAATAATTTTCACTGAGCACTGAGAAGAACTGAGATTTTGAGCATGGGAGCAATGGTAGGACAACTCATGGAAGAGGTATACGGAAATAAATTACTTCTAATGTACTGAATGGAAGTAAAAATCAAAGATTTTAACACGCTCAACTCATCAGCACTGGATATCTCAGACGTGAATGAACTAGAAACATTACTGAATGTCTGCTGGTATTAATATTCAAATAAATCAGCTAAGTTTTGGGAAGCTAAAGGGATCAAATAATTATAGGCTGCTGCCAAAAAATACTTGAAGAGCAATTAGAAAGATGATGGATCCAAATTCCTCTTGGTAGTGTCAGATGATATAACAAGGGGCAACAGCCAGAAACTGCAATTTGTAAGGATCAAGTAGGATGTTAGGAAAAGCTTTCTCACAGGAGGACCTGCAGTAGGTCAGCAGGAGAGGTTCTCAAAAATTCCTCCATGGAGCTTCCAAAGCCTGGGCTGGACAAACCCATGGCTGAACCAATCTAGGACTAGTGACAGTCCTCCTTTGAGTGGGTTGGAGTAGATGTCTCCAAGGGTTTGCCTGTTTCCTTCCCTTCTGTATTTTGTATATTCTTATGGAATTTTTCAGTAAAGGAAATTGTTTCTTTCTCTTTGTAAAGGTTCCAGCACAGTCACCCTCCTCTCCATTTGGAATAGGGTCCCCTATCTACTGCTACACTAAAATTAAAATTCCTATCAAAACCAGTGTGTCAACAAAGTGGAAGTGCAGAAAGCCAGTCCTGAGGACTCTGCAAACGCCAGAGAACACAGGTGGAAGTGAGACAAACCTTATCACATCTTTGAGCTGCTGCTACAACTATCAACTCACAAAGTCAGCTGTAGGCAGCTCCCCAGTATCTATCAATCATGAGGAAAAGCCTGCAACAGCACTGCTAATAAGGAGTAAAAGAAGTTCTGCTCCTTCATACCAGTAGTGTGCACTGAACAAGACATAGGACATGATGAAATTTGCTGACTCCTTCAGTAAGAATGAATAAATACATAAAAATAATGGGTTCATTTGCAGCAAGCAGAATAGACTGACGAATGGCAGTTGTGTGTAAAATGAGTTGAGCAATGTTATTGGGGTTTCTTTTGATACAACTTGAATGAGAATCAGCTTCTACAATGGTGTAAGTATTCCCAGAGTAGATTCCTAAATCATTTGCAGCCTTGGTTCATTCAGATAAATAGGCTGTGCTAATAAAAGTCTGAGCTTCATTTAGAAAAAAATAGCTATTCATTACAGATGGGAGTATCTCTGCTCTGTGTACTTAGCCACATACAACCAATAATAAAATGCAGAGTAGTTGAGCTCATACCTCACAGTTAACTTTATAATTTCATCTAGTCAAGATTTGCTTTCTTAAAACCCGGTCAGCTAAATCCTAAAGACCTAACACAAGTCTCTACAGAATAGCTCAAGAATTGAGGTCTTTTTAATGGATTCATGTAAACAGCAATTTATTGTCCAGAGTTGCTATTATTAATAAACTTAAGGTTGTTGGGGTTTTTAGATTCACTTTAGATATATTTTCCTTTATAGCTTACAGAGGTAATAAACTAATATATCAGATAAGGAACGGAAGAGGACACTTGTCTCATGAGAAGGCAGCACCATAGAGAGTGTTTCTGCTTTTTACAGACACTTGCAGTGAAACTGGTGGCAACGACAATGGAACTGAGACTCAGGTTTCCCATTCCAGGAAAAATTTCAGGTTGTAAACAGACTACTCCACCAGATGCATATACTATATTGCCCTTTTCTTATAGTCTCAGAGTGCTTTACAAGGAAACTCAGTAATACTGTCCTCATTTTTCTAATACTTGAGACACAGAAATAAAAATTAATTAATCTAAGGTCATTTTACATTTTAGTGATTCTGGGTCATCATTTCAGTACCTGACCCTGTCTTGAGTATGACCGGAGGACACTTACAACTTTTATCCACTACTTGTCTTCAGAGACAAACCATATTTCAGATATTTTCTCCAGTCATCTTCAGTCTAATCAGTATGATGGCAATCTGTGCAAATAATTCTTTAAAGCACCCTGTGATGTCCAGTTTTTGCTGTGATGCCCACCTTTTGTTGTCCTACTGATAAGTTTAGTGACATCTAATGTATAGCCAGTGGATGAGCCCTGAATGTTTAGTTAAATGACATCTAATGTCAGAAACTAGATATGAAAAGAAAATGTGATATGCTGATTTCCCATTACCATCTTACAATGCACAGAAACATGCATCCAAGTGCTTCACATTTCTTTCAACTTCAATCAGTTGTAGAAGTTCAGGCTCGCATGGTCACTGTGAACAAAGAGAGAATCACCAACAGAATTCACATGTCCTGTGCCTGCAGGAAATGCATCATCCATCATGATAGTGGTTTAAGATGTACATCAGGTTGCTCAGCGAATTTGTATTTATTCTCTTGAAGACTATATTCAACAAAATCAAAGCAAGGCTAAATGATTTTTTAATGGATGACATTTGGCTCAAACAAAAAGTTGAGTATTGTAGCAATAACAGGAAATTCTTTGACATACATCATATCCAGACACAGAATTAAACAGTACCTATTTTGAAAATCTAGTTTAATTCCAGTGGATTTGTACTCTTAAAAGTTTAATCTACTTTGGCTAATAGCTTTTTATATTGAAAGTGTTTTTAATTAAGTGGAAATAGTGTCTTCTATCAACTACAGACTAAAGCAGTGAGTTTGATCGTATTAGTAATATTATCTTAGATGTAGAGTAACAAATTACTCACCTAAATATCAATAAGCAGCTTCTACTAATACTGTGCATTATCCACTCAGTGTATACAATGGCACTTCTGGCTTCAGTACAGTTATGCATACATGTGTTCTAGAAATTAAATTTATACATTCTCAAAATTTCCTTTTGCTTCTACTTCCAGTGTGTAAATGCCAAGTATCAAAGTAAGTCTATAAATATTACTTTCATTTTCAGGTTTTATAGTTATGTCAGAAGGAGTTTCCTGTAATCCAGCAATGCACTTGAACTCACACTTACCTAGCAGAAAGTGAATCCCCTTGGTCTCAGCAGAGCTAAACACTGAAATGATTTCCAGTCTTGGCCTTCCATTTTGTATTTATTTTCTGCATCACTCTTTTATGCAGGTGTTATTTTCAAGAGATAGATTCTGCTCTAGTGCAAGTTCCCTTTTTGTAACAGTTGTGTAGCTACTGGTGTGTTGAAACAGCTATTTCATAATTATATGTCGTCATTTCAAGTGTGCCATTCTCTCCATCCATCTAAACAAGAATAATAACGTGCCACAGTTTACCCCTCTGTCAAGGAGAATAATCTACAGAGTGTTCACTTTCATGGGGGAATAAGTAATCAGAGCACTCCTCTTTCTAACTATTTTTATCTAACCTCTTTTCGTTCCTACACACGTTACCACCTCCCACATCAGTAGCTGTTTCAATAATGAGCAATATTAAGGGAAAACTGAGTTGCACACTTCCCTTTCACCACTGAGACCACAATTTGAACCTGATTGAAAGTACTAAATTAAATCAGCACCTGATCTTTAGCTGCCATTCACTTCACAAAATACCCTGTCCATAGTTTGCTGCAAGTTGACATCAGTGGCATCCCGTGCTCAGGAAAAGATGAGCACAGCACTAATTATCACTCGAGCCTAAGCCAGACTTGAGGTCATTGGCAAGGAAGTGTGGGAAATGGGACGGTCTGTGCATCTCACCTTTTGCTCTTCAAGTTTCGAGCACAGTTTCCACAAAACACAGATATTCATTTTCAAAAGGTCATCTGTGTTTTACAGTATTCTTCAAATTTCCTACTATTTCCTCCACACATCTCCTGCAGTAGCACCAATGCTGGCTAGTAAAACACGATCTCTATTCAAAATCATTCCATACTCCTGCTCTTTGGATAAAATACAAAAAACCCACAGCCATGTGTGACTCGATTCGTATGACAGTTTAATTTGAATGTCCTTGCACGTTTATATATTTTTTTAATATTCTAAAACTCTTTACCTTTCAAAATGTACTGTTAAGTTTTTAAAAGCAAATTTCACTATAAATCCATTTCTCACTTATTCTTGGTTTGTAATTAGCTTTCCTTTTACCATGTTCTATGCCCAGTTTCATTAAGAAAAACGTTTTGGTTTGAGTATGTGAGAAAAATGCATTTGGTCATTTTCAAGTTAGCCAAGATGAAAATAAATTCCTTTCTTCAAAAGGCTTATGGGTTTTTTATGTACGCAAATAATATAATTTTTTTTAAAAAGTAAATCTTCAGTGAAGAATCATCACAAAAAAACGTAATATATATTCAATTAAGTTAGAAATTAGCAAGCTAAGTAATTAATCCAATTTTAAAAGTGTTTTTCTAAAATTTTCCTGCTTTATTTTTTCGGATAAGAGCCTAGAAAATGGATGCAGAGTAAATGCAAAATACTGTTGAGCTGAAAACAGCAAGTATGATTTTGATCATGACACTAATATTCTCCTGGAACTACAAAATGATCAAATGCTACTCTAAAAATAGAAAGAGGAATGAGTCCTATGAACATTGAAGCAGATGATAGCATTGTCAACATGGGCAAGAAGATTAACTATCTAAAATATTACGTTGAAAAAATTGCAAGACTTAGGTATGGTCCAGAATAAAGTTACAGAGAAAAAAAGGGCAGAAGGTCCCAGGGAACATTATAGTGTTAATCAACTCTCACAGAGTAAGAGAGAAAAGAAAAGGAGCTTGGTTTTGTCCTTCTGAATTTCAGTCGATAAAAATGTACTTCTAGGGAAACATGCCAAAATATAGTCCTGGGTAAACACAGACAAGTCGAGAGTGGAGAGAGCAATATTCAAAACACCAGCGTTAAGATGCTATTGAATCCTTGAAAGCAGATGAGGCTAGAAAGCCCACTGTTGAAAAGGAAACAGGATAAAAACAGAAATTTGTGGGATGCCCAAAAAAGTTAAGAAAATTCTGTTGAAAGATACATTGAATTACATAGTGGAGGGAGAGGAAGATTAAAAGAATATGGTGTTTCTCCTTAGGCTGAAAAAGGCTTCTCCTTAGGCTCCACTTTAAAATAAGATTTAGAAATGCTGTAAGTTCTGTGAGAAGAATCACTCCATAGTTAGGGGACCAGAAATCAAAAATAACTCTTCCCTCCACAACCAAGAAGGAGTAAAGCCATATTTTCCATTTCTAATGCTTACTAGTTGTCACAGACTTGGTGCACATCATGATCAGTTGTCCTTTCTCTTTAACAGTTCATGGGGTAAGAGAAAGCCCATTCATTAGAACATGTAATTATGATGGAAATTACCAACCCAGTCCCCTTCTTACAGCGTTAGACTTGCCAAAGAGTCATACTGAATATAAAGTTCCATATTACCTTTATCTTCTGTTTGAGCTAGTACAGACGGGCAAACTGGTTTGCACCTGCAGCTTTTATAAGGCAGGAGTGGGATTTTAAAGGAACTGCTGAAATGACTGAACACTTTATGTGTGAGAGCCAGTATGTGCTCTACATACTTACATTTGCTTAACAAATCATTATCAGCCAAATTAAACTGAAGTGTGAAATACGGCACTCTGAAAAATGACATATACCACTTTTGCCCACTGGTGGAAAGAATAAGGCAAGAAAATAGGAAAAGCCCTCACACCATTCATTGGATTTTAAGCTTTAAAAGACCAGCCACAGCGATGTATACATGAAAATGACTAACTCTTTTACTCTTTTAATCATGCAGTGAGTGTGTTCAAGGATCTCCATCTCTTAATCTATTGTCCAGTTTTGAGCTCCTCAGTTCAAGAAAGACCAGGAACTACTGGAGAGAGTCCGGCAGACAGCTACAAAGATGATGAGCAGACTGGAGCATCTCTCTGATGAGGAAAGGTTGAGAGAGCTGGGCCTGTTTAGCTGAGGGGAAGAGAAGACTGAGAGGGGACCTTATTAATATTTATAAATATCTAAAGGGTGAGTGTCAAGAGGATGGGGCCAGACTCTTTTCAGTGGTGCTCAGTGACAGTACAAGGGGCAATGGGCACAAACTGGAACTCTAAAAAAAAGATCTGTCTGAAGATGAGGAAAAAATTCTTTAATGTGAGGGTGCCAGAGCACTGGGACAAGCTGCCCAGAGAGGTTGTGGAGTCTCCTTCCCTGGAGACATTCAAAACTCACTTGGACACATTCCTGTGTGACCTACTGTAGGCGATCCTGCTTCGGCAGAGGGGTTGGACTAGATGATCTCCAGAAGTCCCTTCCAACCCCACCATTCTCTGTGATTCAGGAAGACTAGACATTTCCTAATGTTTTAGCATTACCAATTCTCTTCTTGATCATCTTCAATTCAGAAGAGAGGTTTATCTTCAGTGCATGTGAATAAAAAGGCATGTAAAGTAAAATGCAAGGCTTTAATGAATTAATGAAGAATGGGAGAACTACTTATACATGCAAGTGCATGTATCGTAGTGATATCTGTGTACAGCTGGGCTCGCAATAATCTGGAAAACTGCAAAAACCAAGAGCTTTGCCATGAGAGTGCACAACTGCCAAAGTGGAGCAGATTAGCAACTAAGTGTAGGGCATAATAAATAGGGAAAATGAAGCCAGAAAGGCCAAATAAAGCATAAGTTGAATTTGCTACCAATTTTCTGACAAAATGCAATTTGTTTTGAAAATATTGATTCTCCAGAACTTTCAGAGGAAACACACATATCAGAGACTGAGACCAACCATCACTACTGAATGTGATAACCTGACTATGAAGCATGGGCAATCTTTATCACTCTCTCTTTGAAGGACTTCTCTTTGTATCAATACTTCCTCATTTTATTTTATAAAGAAACAATTTTTTTTTTTTTTTAAAGCACATGAACAACCAAAGTCTGGTGGGATAAGGACACGGCCCCTGTTACTCTACTTGGCCAACAGACATTCTTCATTAAAGGTGAAATAGCTCACATAGGAAAAAAAATAAGAGAATCAGACTTTTATGGATCTCATGATGGAAAAAGAAAGCTGGAGTTAAATTCTCTTGCCTGAATTGGGCAGAAACTTCAGTATCAACCTCTTATACATGCCAGGCAACTATGCACACTACTGAAACTTGGTGTAAGCAGGTTCTCTTCTATATTTCAAAGAAAACTGCAAGATATTTTACTCTTATTCAAATATGGACAAGTCTCTTTTCAAGCATTATAATAACTATTGTTCTGGAAACCTTATACCATAAGCTTTAGGCCCGATGATCACTAAGGTCAGTGGAAACATGGAAGAACTAATTTCTCTTGGGTTATTCACAGAAAAGAAATAATTTACCTACAATTGTAATGTAGAAATAATGTACCTGCTTTTGTTTAGTCAAAAGTATCTGTTCATGACAATGCAGATACTACAGATAATGCAATATTTTGTCTGATGAGGCTCATAAGTAATGCCTAGAAGAAATTAAAAACTCAGGTTTTGCTGCTAATGCAATGCCATCTATATGCAATATATGTTCAGTCACATCTGAGGTTTTTTCTGCATCTTTTCCCACCAACAGCCATCAAATGCTCATTCAGCAAATCTGGTACTCAAAAATAAATGATGCATATAGATACACATGTTCTGAATCCCTCTAGTTACCAACATGGGTTGGGAAGTTCTCAAAACTTTCCTTGGGTTCTTAGAAATTAATGTCACCTTCAATTTTGTTACAACAAGATCTTTGCCACCTCTAGTCACAGAGATGTGAATGGTGAATCATTGAATAGACAGTCCAGAAAGGATCACCTGTCATCTGTTAAAATTACGGAGGTAAGGATGTTTGCAGTTAAGCATAGGCCTGATGTGCTTTCTATAATTTTGATTCCTTTAAAACACTTGAGATAAAGTGCAGCAGAAATAGCTCACTACTTTATTGGAAAAAAAAAATAAAATTGGTAAATAGTAAAAATTTATGTAGTGATTTTTTAAGAATTATATAATCTTTATTCTGCTGAATAAAATGTTGCCCTCATAAAAAGGGTTTTGCAATACCTGAGAAAAATCAGACACCAGATGTGGTTGATTGGCCTTATGAAAAAACTGTATTTGCACATGCCAGTGGATAATTGTGTGGAATTCAGAAGCAAAATCTACAAAGTTTCCATCCACAGCAGCCAGAGGGCTGGAAGTTGAAGAGAATTTCCCCTACAATTTCTATTCCTAAAAGCTCTCCCTGGCAGCTGTATATAACACTGGGTATATGGAATGAAAAGGGAATGAGTTGGTTTTTTTCTTACGTTCCCAATGCCTCCCTTTCTGTCCCACCCTGAGCAGCCATCTGGGTGGCACATAGGGAAA
>NW_010289030.1:73720-82032 GCF_000700745.2 Antrostomus carolinensis | reverse complement strand
GGGAAAGATTGGTGGGAGAGACCTATGAAGTGCCTCCTCCTATATGGATGCTTAATGATAGTACTTACATATATTTTATTTATGTTTTTAAAGACATTGAAATATTCTTCTCCACAGAGAAATGGAGCTCAGAGGCCCTGGGTAATTTGTGTGCACTTAATCACAGAATCACAAAATAGTTGAGGTTGGAAGGGACCTCTGAAGGTCACCTAGTCCAACCCCCCTGCCAAAGCAGGGACTCCTAGAGCACATGAACCAGTTTTTTGTCCAGATGGTTTCTGAATATCTCCAGGGAGGGAGATTTCACAACCCCTCTGGGCAGCCTGTCCCAGTGCTCAGTCACCCTCACAGTAAAGTTCTTCCTTATGTTCAGGTGGAAATTCCTATGCTGCAGTTTATGCCCATTGCCTCTCGTCCTATTGTTGGGTGCCAATGAGAAGAGTCTGGCCCTGTCCTCCAGACACTCTCCCTTTAGATATTTATAAACATTAATCAGATCCCCTTACAATCAATAAATAACGATTCCCTTACAATCAATGAATAACTTAATCAATAAATAATGAAGCCCAGTGCAAAGCTCAGGAAATCAGTTCTATCTCTATATGTACGAGACACAGCATCATCTCATCAGCAGAGGAACAAAAGTCAGAATGTCTTTTCTTGCGATTTGTCAACCTACCCCAAATATCCTGAGGGATTATCAGAACAGGCAGCGGAAGGGCAAGGACAGAATTGTTCAAGATCTCAGCTAATTAATGGAAGGAAAAAAGATGGTCAGTTGACAAGGGAAAAGAACCAGCTATTGTTCTGATGATGAAAGATGCACTTCAATAGGCAGGCAAGTTGTCTCCACCCTCCCATTATAGCTCAAATAGTTTTGCTGGTGGCTCTTTTATAAGAATTCAATTGTTACAAAGATATATATCTTCCAAGGGCAAATAAAGCAATAAACCCCTACCTCAAGAATTTAAATCTGAGAATTTTGTCTTTTCATGCAGCATTTTGACACAAAAAACAATGTCTTTCCCTCAGCTGACACTCAGTCAAGCACCTTGAGAGATCAGACTGTCAATGAAACCAGAAATAATGAACGGGGATAATGGGAAGGAGGGAGAAAATAATGGGGAAGTTCATGACAGAGGAAAAAAAGATACAAAAATTCAAACTTACAGTGGTGATGAAGCATGGCATATGTGTAATATCTTTACCCTGTTGCGGCCTGCACAGAATTTATGTTTAATTAAAAACATTATTCATTTTAATTAGCAGCCATGATTTATAAGTGATGCTTTCTTTGAAAAAAAGATATTGAGCAATGATTCTAGACTATTCAGTCCAATTTATCTGTGATATAGCTGGCACACAGTTCAGGAACAAACAGATAAAAATTACCCTGTGAATAAAGAAATAAGACAACCTCTCCACAGGTCAAGTATTAGACAAAAGTCAAGTACATTCACAAGATATTAATATTTTAATATTATTTTCAGTGTGACAATGAGCATAGCCATTTTTGAATCATCATGGACATATCCCAGATCAGTTCTAAAAGATCTGACAAACAAAATTTGTGCTTAAAATAATTCAGCTTTAATAGATTTGTAACCGTGGCATCTTTAAAAAACAAAACAAAACAAAACAAAACAAAAACACAACAAAAAACCTCAAACCATGTCCACTGACCCATGCTGCTAAATTCAGGGTTATAATCCAAAATCAATTGTGCCTCAGCCAGCTTTCTATCAGCTAAGTCTTTTGTTTGGCAAAGACTCAACTAAAAAGGAAGGGAATTCATTGGGGTGATAATTTGCTGTATGAGCACCTATAGGGTTGTTAAAATAAAGGTGCTGTGCCATATGCAGGTGTTCCAACATTCTTAAACAGTTCATCCAGTATCCCCAATGCACTTGCAATTACAAAGTAAGCAAACGCAGTAACAGCAATTCTTCATCGAGCATTTAGTTTGGAGCCCTGTCTGGCACACACCACCGGTTCCTGCTTTAAAGCACATCCCTTCTGTTCAAATGATGATGATGTACTGCAAGGAGTTGCATTAAGGTCTCGGTCAAGTAAATTACTCTGGCTTCAAACTGTCAAGTAAACTTTGCAGCTTTGCAGTTTATATAGTACAGTTTGTGATAAAGACAGGAGCCCCAGGCTGCTGGGTTTGGCCATAAAACCACCCATTGAAGTCATCATCCAGTTTAGCATGTGATGGGGGAGTATCATTTACAAAGCAGACACACACATTTGGTGAACTGACATAGTTCCAAACCTACTGAAAATTGCTTTTCCTCACCTACCCCCAAAAACCTTCCTTCTAAACCTTCACAGGACAGAAATCTGGGACAACTTTGGTCCTAAGACGCAATAACTATCTGATCACAACTTTGCCAATTGTATTTTTAAAAATAATTATCTGCTTACATTCCTGTTAGTGCTTCAGTAATCTTCCACAATTATGAGACCATGTAAACCAAGCTTCTGGAGAGATCTATATACAGTGTTTATATGTACGTATATGTATGTATATTTATATGTTTTCCACTAGCACACTTTCATCCTGATCAGCCAAAGAGGGGAACAGGATGAGGCCAATGGTGCTGTTTGTGTTTGAATAAATTTTGTGTTTTCTGCCTCCATTGATCTTTCTGGCTGGTCTTGTATATAATTCTATAGGTAGTGTGATTGTGCCTATGGATATGTATGTGTGACTAGTGGGAATCCACACTTGGCCTCGGTACTGACTGGACCTGGGGACGTGCAGCTGCAGCAGCCTCACTTCTCTCAGGCTATAAGATCAGTCAACTCCAAACACCTCATGCAATAACACAGACAAAAATATTAAGCTCTCAGTGAGCAAAATAAATTATCATAAGACATTTTGTCTTAAGATATGGTTAAAAAAGAGCATTATTTGTTCTCAGTCATTTAATGAGCTATATTATCAGTGCTGATACATACATTCCCAAACAGGATAGTAAGATAAACTCTGTAAATCTCACTAGCATGGTACAACTTGTCTTTTTATTTTTCAAATGATAAAACACTTCATTGCCTTTTCAGCAAACAGATAAGATACCAGACACTTTTCAGTACGGATAAGGCCACTAATTGATGACATGGAAACAGAAACTGTCCACGTTATGTTGTTCTAAAATGTTCTAAAAAATGTTTTTGTGCTGATCCAGTCTCCTTGAATAAAAATAACTGTATATACATACCATATCGTTTGCTCCACTTGCAGTTTTTATGAACTTTGGTAAAAACATAATAAAACCAAGTACTCAGACTGGATGAAACTGCTTTGGGTAGGAGTCTGCATGTTAGAGATGAGAACTGCCCTTGGCCATTCAGCCTGCGTGGTATTTATGAGCAACACTTCATTTTCACAATCTTAGAACACTTACAATAAACAATAATGATAATCATTTTCAAAACACTTGATGAATTTCAAAATATTTTCCCAGAGAATAATGTTTGCCTCACTCTGTTTTGATACGTGCATCTGAGTCAGTATGTTGCATGTAACTTTGGAAAGGTAAGAAGTTTCTGCTTATGATATTGAACAGTAAATCTTGAGCATTAGTCTCTTAGCTCTCTAAATAATATTTACTTTTCTAATACATATGGTTTTATAAGCCATTTTAGAAAGTAATTTAGAATACGAAGGAAAGTATATAACTTTTTTCAGCTCAGCTGTGAAATTACAATTGCATTCTCACTCTAACTACATAAATAACACCTTTCCCTGTCAGTTCTGGGATGCACAAATCCTTCCTCCATAAAATTTACCAACCTAATAAATACTGACCTAGAATCAGCAATTTTGGTATTTACTAGGGACTCTAACTGAATTCATAAATCAACATAATACCTAAGTGGGCAGTACTACAATAATTTTATATATTCTATATAACTATTTCACATAATATATTTAACGGTCAGAAACATTACACATTTAGCTGGCATTTAATAAATGCCACACTTTTACATAAGAAATTGTATTTCAATCTAATGTTTATATTTTGACTGCACCTAAAATGTGGTTATTGTAGCATACTGCATCAATAAATGAACAATTATTTCTCAGTGGCATGTATAATACATAGTGATGTCAGCAGCATTAAATTCTAGTGCCAAGTAAGGAAACAGTTAAATGTACTTTAACTATAAAATTAATATTATACTAATTTTAATAAAAGGAAAAGATTTACCTTATTATTTTTAGTTCAGACATGCAGTCATGTGCAAGGTAATTCAATACCCACTGTATAAAATATGAACTATGAAAATGTTTTACAGATGTTTTTAATCAGCTTCCTTTGTTTAACATTAGACGCTAACCTCTAGAAGATACATACAAGCTGCACATCCTACAGGTAATGCTATCCAGATGGGATGTTTTCCCTGAACATCAGGCTTAATAACGTAAGGAATAAGGAATAACATAAGGAATATACTGTGAAGAAAAAGCACCTTGGCAAAAAACTTCTAATGTCATTTTGTATTCAGTGGCACAACACATCTTTTCCAACTTGCCTACAGTATGTCTATGGAAACCTCCCAAAATATACAGCATAAAAATGTCTTGAATTCAGACAGCTTTATGTTGACTGCTCAGCTCTAGCAAATACTAAATACAGTAGTGATATCATCTTAGTTATTAACTCTTTCCTTTGGTTAAACTGTACAACTTTCCAGCTGTTAGGTCTTTGGGTTATTCCTGCAGTCCTAACCCATGCTGAATTTTCTGACTCTACAGCATTTTCATCAGGAAGATGCTGTTGCAATGAGTGAAGCAAGTACCTCTTTCTTGGCAACAAGAAATGAGCTTTCCTTGCCTGGATGGTGGTTGGAAGGGAGGAATAAAACAACAAGCTTCTTAAAGTCATTATTCGGTCATGAGGAAGTAGTTACACTCATTCAAAGAAGAGGTAACTAGCTAAGGAATCACAATAAAGTGGTGAAAACATTCCTTGTGTGTTTCACCATCAGATGCATTTAAAGTCATTATTCGGTCATGAGGAAGTAGTTATACTCGTTCAAAGAGGTAACTAGCTAAGGAATCACAGTTAAGTGGTGAAAATATTCCTTGTGTGTTACACCATCAGATGCATTCGCTGAACATGATTATCTCAATCTCTCATTCAAGTATCATCTACTTAGTAAGGGAAAAGCCCCTAAATGCCCAAACAACGCCAGTGATTCTTCCAGAAGTGCACCCTGTAGTCCTTTGCTCTGATGATGTGAGCAAAGGAAGGAAACAAAATCTTCCCTTAACCACTCCAGAGAGACAACTGAGGCAGAGACCATAATCTGTCCAGTGTAAGGACTTCACACATTTTCATAAACATGTCAGTGTTCCTCAAGTGGGACATGGGGGGGATTTAAGCATCTGTATTTTTCCCAAGGACGTCCACTGTATTTTATGAACATGCCTAAAATTGTGTGCCACAATCATTTTAATAGGACTGAAGTGTTCAGTCTGACCTGTCACCTAACAGCTCTCTTCCTGGGAGGATTTAGTCCTCTAGATACCCTCAATAAACATATGGAGCACTGAGTTCTGCACAAAATTCAAAAGTCAGGGTCACCTCAATTAAAAAATCTATATGCAGACAAAGACACTCCCTAAAGTGATGGGTCACCACCTGGGAATCAGAGCCGTTGCCAAAAAGATGAGTTCAGTTCCTTCATCCAGCCAACAGAAATCCAAATCCAACCCTCAGTCCTCGGGGTAGTGCTCGAGGCAGGAGCCTGAGACTACACGTGCACTCAAGGATTTGATATTCGCTGGATCTGAAGGAGAGTAAGAAGGAGAATGACCCCACACTCCCTAGTGCTGAGGGGACTCTGTTAAGACAGGGTAGCTCAATGTTAATACTGTTATGGCTTGAACTGTATGTGCATGTCATTTTATGGCTGGTTACCTGAAAACACAGAATAAGGCTGTAATTAGAGCAGCAACTACAGAGAAAATAGTGAAATCAACAGGTTTAACTTCATGGATATGACTCATCATCATGCATTATTTTCTCTCTTTAAAATACCTGGATTCATATGTCCAAGTGAACAAAAATACACATTTTTATGGAATAAACGTTAGATATTTACTTTAAGATGAGAGGAGGCTTCCAACTCACTATCTCAGGAATGTTGGTCTACCTGCATCAACTCAATCTGACAGATACCATAGCTAGGAGGAAGAGATCTGGCCCTGACAAAGTAGAGACGCTGTTTTTTTTCCTACCACTACAAAGTACCATTGAATTCTGTCACCTATTTGTAAACATAAAGGAATGATAAATGCTGGTTCCATAGGGCTAAAAGAAAGCTTTGCTCAATTACAACAGCAGCAATGGATATAAAATATGAGAAGTCCAAGAAAGAGGAAGTCACAATTCGATATATACTTCTTCACCTGGAGTACTGTGTTCAGTTCTGGGGTCTCCAGCATGAGACAGACATGGATCCATTGGAGTGGGTTCAGAGGTGGACCAGAAAGAAGATCGGGGGTAAAGAACTTCCCTTATGAAGACAGGCTGAGAGAGTTGGGGTAGCCTAGAGAAGAGAAGGCTGCAGGGAGACCTTACAACAGCCTTCCAGTACTTAAAGGGGGTCTACAGGAAAGATTAAGCAGGACTCTTTATCAGGGAATTTAGTGATAGGACAAGGCTTAATGGGTTTAAACTGAAATAGAGTAGATTTAGATTAGATATAAGGAAGAAATTCTTTCGTGTGAGGGTGGTGAGACACTGGAACAGGTTGTCCAGAGAAGCTCTGGAGGCCCCCTCCCTGGAAGTGTTCAAGGCCAGGCTGGATGAGGCTTTGAGTGGCCTGGTCTAGTGGAAGGTGTCCCTGCTGATGGCAGGGGGGTTGGAACTGGATGATCTTTAAGGTCCCTTCCAACCCAAACCATTCTATGATTAGATGATTCTTCACTTCAGAGGTTTGCAACGGGAATTTTGGGTCAGAATTCAGCTGGAGATTGACACATCAAATTATGTATGTATAATATATGTAGGTGTACCATACAGCAAAAGGAGCCTGGGGGCTATTCTGGTGACTGGACAGTAGATGTTTACAGAGTTAGACTTGACTCTGCTTCAAGATATAGCACATATACAGACACACACACATATAGACCTGAACTGAGGCATCTGAATCAGACCTGAAGTCTACCTTTCTCTCATTATGAAAACACGCATACCTTCTTCTGTCAACCAAGACATAAAATATCTAATTCCAAATACATTTCCAACAGTCCATCCACCAGACGCAGTTTGTAACCATCATCCCAGGCTTGCAATGCAAAAAAACAAAAAGGAACCTGGGGTGACAGGAAAAGTCTCTGACACAAATATATTTTCAAAGAATAACCATGGATGTAAGAAACTACCTTTTCCATTAGGCAACTAGATCTTCCCAGAAAGGGTGCTGACATTGCTGTAAGAGCAGATGTGTTCAGGGTTTCTGCAAAAAGGCATGGATATCTACAACAAATACAGTCGAGATCATTTTTTGAGTGCATGGAATTGCTGGTCTACAGTCAGCAAAACAGACAGAAAGAGATCGGCAACCCAGTGCTTTTGAGTTGACTCAAGCCTGCCTTACAGTGTTCACATCCCTTTGCAGAGCCTGGTTAGGAGGTCCAGCACACCTAACTACTAAATACTAATAAACACTAATTAAAATGTTTCCTGCATCTGAGAACGGTAGCAGGTCTTACATAAGAACACAGTCGTGTCTCCCAGATTTATATTACTGAAGCATTTGGAAGTTTAATAAAAATTTTGATTTGAAATGGGTTGTGACAGGTTAAGATTAACATCCTCCTACTGCAACAGCTTAGAAGTAGGGAACTGGCAAGACACAGGCTATTTTTCAACCAGACAGGCATGTTTCTACTGACAGTGACAGAAACATTTCCACAAAATAGTCTCCTGCTGTCTCCAACACTAATGAAACGCACTGCACACAGCGGCGTAACGGCACTATGTTTCCTTCAGAATATGAAATGTAAACTCTCTGTTAACTATCCTCCAGAACTGCACCGTATCTATAACTTTTGTATAACATTAAGTCTTTGTTAGATTAACTGCTGAAGGGCTTAACTGCTCATTAAAAAAAAAAAAGCAAAACAAAAACCCAAAAACCTCTCCCCAAAAAAGCCCCAGAATTATGCGCTAAAGAAGGATTTGATACGAAAATACAACTAGACATACGTCTTACCCTTACCCATCTTTTGTGTGTACAGGGTAAAAAGTTCTGCAATAGCTGTAATTAGCAGATAAGAGCAAAATAATTAA
>NW_010289030.1:20042-73688 GCF_000700745.2 Antrostomus carolinensis | reverse complement strand
ATTCCTGCTCCCCCAAAACAGGTGTGTATACGTTTTCATGACCTCAAGTATACATATTATACATACAAAATGCATAATAGTGAGATGTAAACCTTCCATTATCATGATTTTGAGCAGCTGTTTCAATCATGCATAGTCCTGCAAGACACACTTCTAAGTAGCTTAGACGGTTTAGTTATACTAAACCATATTTTTACCAAAACACCACAACAAAGGCCCACTTGGAGTCATTTGACTTCCTTAACTTGAAATTCTAATAACTTCAAAGATGATACGTTAAATGATAAATCTTTTTTCTATTTATTTATTCATTTTGATCTGTATTGGGTTTGCGTGGCAAAACATGATCATATATTTATTCCCCTGGTTTTTATGTATATTGCAGCAGCACACAACAATATGCTACTGATCCTGGTGGGTCAGAGGATTGCAATGTTGGCCACCACACAGTCCATAAAAAAGGACACTGTCACATAAAGCTTACAGTCCAGGATGACAGATAGCAAATAACAGGCAGACACACAAACATAACATGCAACATGAATAAGTAATAGTCTTAGAAATCCACCTGCTATGGGATATTTTTGCAGATATTAGAATAGATGGAAAGTTCAGCAAGAATTTACAAGAAGCCAATATTTGCTTTTTGGAATTAAACAAAGTGCCTTTTCTTCATAAGGATTTATAGAAGAAAAAAAACAACTTTCCAATACTGACTTTATTCTAACAGAGAAGATTGACATAATATTTTAAATGAAGGTGAGATCACCAACGCTTGATAACAGAATACAGCAGAGAATTGTGACCGACTTCTAACACTTCAAATATGTAGTATTGATGAAACAAGTCTACTGGTGGTTTTTTGGTTGTTTTGGGGTTTGTTGTTTTTTTTTGTTGGGGAGGGTGGAAAAGAGAGAATGTCCATTTTTTCCCCTAGAATTTAAGCTACTCAGATTAAGTTTGCTCTATAATGATCGTTTCAAAAACTGTCCTAATTTGAAAAAATGGCAAACAAATGGAGGAGGAAGAAAGCTCTCCGTAAACAATGAAACGTTATTCTTTATAAGCAATATCAGAGGATTGCATATGCTAATAAAACAAAAATCCATCATTAGATCAGACTACCAAGAGATATTTCTAATGCTGAATCGTATAATCTGTTCAGACAACACTTTATTGCATTTGGTATTGTATAATATTAATGTAGAAGGTTTAAACCTGCAAGTGGTTAAAAATAACTTTTTTTTATATAACGAAGTTCACCACTAATATGAATTAATTACTATTAAAAATGAGTAAACACAAAGTGGTCAAGCTTTTATGAGACCCTGGAGCTAAAACTGAAGCAAAAGATTTATAAAAAGTAAGTTGAATTTTTGAACTACAAATAATCACTATATAATATTATTTTGGATTAAATGCACATGTGAATTATATGAATAATTTAATCATGAGCACTGATCAGAACCTTGAAATGAAATATTTTTCTACTGGAAAAATCATATTTCTTGAAACAAGCAATTTCATATACAGGTAATAATATATAGAACTAGGCAGAATAGAAGAGCAATAGTTCACAAGCCTATGGTCAAGATCATAGAGAGAGAAATAACGGCACCAAAAGATGTATTCAGCAGTCCTATATTATGGCACTCACTCAGCATATGCGACACTCAGTTTCAGGTTTATGTTCTTCCAGCAAGGAGAGACTTGTACATTGGTCTTTTCTATGCAACACATTCCAGCTCTGAAGAGAAGGACTTGGGAGTGGTGGTGAATGAGAAGCTGAACATGAGCCGGCAATGTGCGCTCACAGCCCAGAAGGCCAATAACCGTATCCTGGGCTGCATCAAGAGAAGCGTGGCCAGCAGGTCGAGGGAGGGGATTCTGCCCCTCTACTCCGCTCTCATAAGGCCCCACCTGGAATACTGCATCCAGTTCTGGAGGACCCATCACAAGAGAGACCTGGAACAGCTAGAACAAGTCCAGAGGAGGCCACGAGGATGATCCGAGGGCTGGAGCACCTCTCCTATGAGGACAGGCTGAAAGAGTTGGGGCTGTTCAGCCTGGAGAAGAGAAGGCACCGGGGAGATCTTACAGCGGCCTTCCAATACCTGAAGGGGGCCTACAAGAAAGCTGGGGAGGGACTTTTCATAAGGGCAGTTAATGACAGAACAAGGGGAAATGGGTTTAAGATGAAAGAGGGGAGGTTTAGATTAGATATTAGGAAGAAGTTCTTCCCTGTGAGGGTGGTGAGACACTGGAACAGGTTGCCCAAGGAAGTTGTGGATGCCCCCTCCCTGGAAGTGTTGAAGGCCAGGTTGGATGAGGCTTTGAGCAACCAGGTCTAGTGGAAGGTGTCCCTGCTGATGGCAGGGGGGTTGGAACTGGATGATCTTTAAGGTCCCTTCCAATCCAAACCATTCTATGATTCTAAGATTCTATGATTCTATGAACACTGCTGTCTGACCCACTGGACTACCAGCTAGATCAGATTCTTCTTCATCTCAGTAGATTTTTTACTTTTTTTTTTTTTTTTTAAAAAAAAAAGCTTTTGTTTTTGTTCTGATTAAAAAGTAAAGCAAATGTCAAAACCTCTAAATTTTTCAGGAAATAGAAGTCTTGTTTTCCAGCCAGACACAGTAATTATAGAGACCTCTAAGCAGGACATGAACCCTGTAATGCTTGAGCAACAGCCTGAATTTTAGGATTGCAGTGTTTGAGTTCAAAATCAGGCATCATTTGAATCAACTATAACAGTAATACAATAGAATTTGTACAACCTCCTATTGTAACTGCTCCCACACATAGAGATTTGAAAGAGTTTCAAATATATGGATAAATATTGGAAAAGGACCAAAATGAACACAAAGGAAACTCAAGTCCTAAAAGCTATACTGAAACAATCTGAAAGGCTTGCTTTAAACCTGGTAAAGGAAGGAAATTTACAGTTAAGACTGAAAACCCTGGCTGAAATTCCAGCTTTAAAATACATATACTGCTTTGAAGAAACAAAAAAGTTTGGGCAAACGATACAAATCAAGACCACAGTGTCAGACTGGATTTCCAGTTTTAACTACGATTTGTGACATATTAGAGAACACATTATTTCATTCTGCTTCCATAAAGTTGTAGCTTTCAGATGGACAGGCCAAGAATAGTCAAACTAGTTGAGGGTTTGTTACAGAAGCAAAATCACTACGTCACTTGAGGTAGGGAATAGATTTCTTACTACAAGTCCATTAAAAAAAAAAGAGTAAAAAAAAAAAAAAGTAGGCAATACTTCCATAAGTCATAACACCAGATTTAACAGCATTGGCTTTCCCAGTATAAATTTCTTTGTAGTAGTACTACTTCCCACAGCAATATCCATCATGATATCCTGTGCAAGTATTTCAAAGCAATTGTTGGTAGCTTACATCGAACTTTGATTAGACAGTTATCTGTAATTCTCCCAAAAATTTGACTTGATTCAATAAAAATAATTGTATATACACACAGATACACACATACATGCACGCACATATCCATTTATATGTATATATTTAAGAGCTTTCCTGAACAAAGGCCAAAATTAGTCAGAATCAGAGATATAGATCAGATGACCTCTTGAGGCTCCTTCCAGCATAGGTTCAGGATTGAAATTCCAGAGCAATCAGGGTAAGAATGTATCATTAACCAAAAGGAAATGCTCAATTTATAACTGGCGTGCCATAAACTCAGCGTGTAGAGAGGCCGAGGATCAGCCTGAGTAATATAGACATGGAACAGGCAGACTAAGTCCTCATGCAGGTGTCAAAACCATTACACAATTTTAGGCAAGTCATCAAGCTCACTTTTCACATGTGAACAGGAATGACAGTGAAATTCAGGACTAGAGTGAGGATTAACTGGTTGTTATTGTAAAGTGCTTTGAAGACAACAGGTGCTGAGTAAAAATGCTGAGTATTAGTATGACTAACAAAAATGGTTAGTTACAAGGAGCAAGAATCAAAGGTGAAGGGGGTGGTACCACAGAAATCCAAGACATCTGGGGAGGAGAATCGGTGTAATAAAATGAAAACAAACCAAAACCGTGTTATTTGGCAATCCCACATGCAAACCACTTCAACTTTACACTTTTGGAGCTTATGTCATCATTGAGCCACCACCTTCCCACTCTGCGAATGCTGCAGTTTCAAGAACTATTAGTTTTAAAGCATACTATACAGCTGTAACAGAGCAGCTATTCAAGAAAACACCTACCAGATTAAGTCACTAATCAGGACACTGAGAGAGTCATCCTTCCCCCAAAATCAATACATCTCCTCCAGCATTTATAAGAGGGGATGTGGAAAATCACAAATACTCCTCAAGATTTCAGGAACCTCTGGTATATTCAGCGAATGCAAGCGCATTGTGTATTAAACAAAGAAATGACACACACTTTTAAAATATTATATACAGCCCTCCATAAATCCCGCAAACCCTCTCATTAATGGTTACGGTATGATTAATGTTTGTACTGGGCCATTTTAATTAGTTAAACAATTCAGAGTTCTACCTTAAAAAGCAGCTTTGTGAAACTGCAGTAGTTGCAGAATATTTTACTCCTGGGCTTGATAAAACACTAAACCAGAAACTGCTTTAAAATAACTGCCTGCCACAGCACTTTTAGCCAACTTTTGCACCTGGTGCCGAGAGAAAAAGCCAAGTGAACTTTCACTCACTTGTTGCATGTCAGCTTCAATGCGATGTCTTTCTGCTGTTGTGTTTGGGTTTCTAACTGGAAGAGACAAGTAAGCTAAACTAGCAGCCAATCAATCCCTAAATTCTAAGAATGCAATAAAATTTGATACCAATAAATCTTTTTCTTTTAACAGCCAGAAGAGATTAACAAAGTTTTTTTGAAATTTTATCCTCTTCTGTTCTTTCAATAGGACGATTACCTGACAATCCTGTTGAATCAAATAGCAAAATTAAAAGAGACACAATTAAGCTTGTATATACACAGGAACAGGATATGCCTTTATGCATATCCCTAGTAGGTTCTCCATTATTTATTAGCCTTGATGTATTTTTCTTCCTCTTACAATAAAAGTTATTACACCTTTGGATTGTCAAATAAAAACCCAATTGGCTGAGACATAGACCATCAATATAAAATAGCTTTGCACAGCTTCCCTCCCAGCTACAACTAGTTGACTATTTCAGCTCTGCCATTCATTTGTTTCATGGTATGGGGAAAATCCACTTCATCTTCTTTGCACTTTAATTTCTCATCAGTAAAGTGATGCAATTTTTTTTTTCCCTAATTTGTAATTATGATACACGAAAATTGTAACACGATTTTGTAACACGAAAATGGCAAACGATGTAAAAACATATTCAAGAATTAGAGATTATAAAAAAATGTAATTACTGAGTATTGTGACAACGGTTGCTAGGAGCAATATCTTGTGAGTATATTGAAGTGGATATACTAGCAACAGGTTGTGTATCACTACACAAGTGCTCATTATCAATCTATATATATGCATGTATCTATATATGTGTATAAGAGATGGTGGAAAGATGCATGCATTCAGACTTCCATCTGTATGGTGATGTCCACAGAAGAAACACTTGTCACAAGTGTTTCCATTTAATCATGAATTCTTTACTGTAATGTAGAATCTGTCTCTTTCTTCTTAGTCCTGTGCCCTCCTTCATGGTGACACCAATGGCCATGTTCCACCTGTTTCATCACAATCCACCTACTTTCTCTGGCCTCATATGAGTAACAATTTAGGAGCAACACATCTGCTGACTCTCACTCCATTTGCTACTTCTTGATGGCTTTCCTGTCATCAGCACTTAATGTCCTGGAAAGCTACTTCCCAAATTCATTCTCCAAACCAAACCCTCTGCAAGCTCCAATGCATCAGCCACAGTTTCTCTTTCAAACTTCTCAGCCTCTCATTTCAATTATTCCCATTCTCTTGCTATTGAACACTTTGAGAGAGGGTCATGGGATCCTTCTCCAAATTTCTTCCACTACAAGTTTGTTTTAATCTTTCTTTATTCCACTTCTTTAAACAATTCTTTACTGAATCTCTATTCCTTACCTGCAACCTGGGTTCCTCTTTTAGCTCCATAATTTTTCTGGTATAACAGAGAATATATGTATTCCCACAAAGCTGCACCTAGTTTTTGTTCCTGAACACCTTCTCTTGCCATAAATCTTTGGCCTTTTTCCCAACTCTGACCCACCTCAGTAGATGCACCATATCCTACCTACTTAGTTTTCAATTTTTCTTTGCTCTCTGACACTTTCGCTCATGGGGTACAGATGTCCTCAGTCTATACTCTCTTTTAAAGAACCCATATCTCAATCCAGCCTGTCTCTCCAAATCTTTTCCCATTTCTTTCTCTCTCTTCATCTGTAAGAAAAACATAGAGCATGCAGTTTTCAGCTAATGCACAGACTTCCCCTCTTCTAACTCTCTCTGGGATCAGCTCCAAACTGACTTTTCATAAATCCCCTCCCTTAAAATTGTTCATATATGGGACACTATGTGCCTCTTCCTGGCCAGAAAACTGGGCCTCCAGTATGTTTTTATCTTCTCTAAGTTTTCTGCTGCTTTTGCCTGTTATCATCTTCTTTGCCATCAGAAAAGCTCCAATTACCTTTTTTTTGCCATCAGAAAAGCTCCAATTACTTTTTTTTTTTTTTTTTAGATTGCCTCAAGGCTTTTGTCATGGGGGAGTTATCACCGCTCAGGTGGGAGTTATCTGACTAAACATAGATGTCTACGTCTGAGCTAGTCAGCCAAGGCATCATTTATAGTCACTAGACAGAAATCACCATTCTGGGTCCAAATTCACCTCACCCTGAAAATAAAAGTCAAGTAAATAATATCTTATAAGTAACATTTCTCTCTGTTGTCTCTGATTACTTTTGCAATAAGCACGCTATGACTGGTTCACAGGAGCTACTGATAATAAGTGAAGTACAATGCCTTTACCCAAGACACAAGAATATGAGCAGTCTAAGTTGGTAAATTATGTATTATAATTTAAAGGAAGGAAAACAGAGCTATCTGAGTCTGGGAATATTTATGTAAATCAAGATACAACTACTGCATTGAGTTTACCGTACTTAACTGTGTTGAAAATAATTTAGCTGAATCAGACTGATTGTAAAGCATGTACTTTTTTGAGATCATCACCTCTCTATCAATTGATACAGAGCTCCGGACATGTGATTTCTCAATTTTATTTCCTTTATTCCCTCCTCTGACCAAGCCAACAATTCCATTACTTCATGCAAAGTTTTGTACCAGCTACACCAGTCTTTTAAAAAATTATTATTCCTTTAATATTGCGTCTTAATAGCATAGGAATCTACAGATTTTGTAGATGATGAGTCTTTAAGGGAAAAAAGATATCTCTGGAGGGGAAAGCTTCAGCCTAAAGTAGTAGAATTAAGCAGTATCATCTGGCTAATACAGTTTACAAATGTTTATGGGAAGAGATTGTTTGTATAGACACATTCTGGCCTGTTAGGAAATTGGGTAAGAACTAAGGACTTTCTCAAGAGGTGACCATCAATCGAGGTGGGTATTCAGTGAATTGTCACTGCTGCCTGGTTTTCTGAGAAGGCAAGGTAGCAAGTGTATACGAAACAGCTTTTTCGTGCACCTACAGGAAAAGTAATGTAAAGTAAAAGGGACAAATGATCAAATAAAGGATAAGTTTAATATGCATGAATATTTTTCACTTTCCTGTAGAACACTAAAATACAAAAATTCATTGATGCTTTTAGACACAATCACACAAAATTCTTAATATGTTATCTTATACGATTAAAGTTCTTCAGTTAATATACAGCCAAATCTTCGGTATGCAAGATAGAGACTAAATTTTACTTTGTTAGTTGCTGTCTTTGTCAGGAACGGGTTACAATCCATTGCTCCATTTGTTTGCAAGTCTCAGATAGAAGACTGTTTGTGCTAATTTTTGTGTATAAGTTATTTTCTGTCCACTCAAGGACTGTGCTGCCATCAACACTCCTATCAGGTAGAACTCGTGACTTGAAGATAAAAGAACACAGAAACAAAAAGCGTTGACATCTCCCACGATTCAATAAATACTGATCTGAGGGTTTCTACTGTTATCACTGTTTTGGTTGGCCAGTGACACTTATAGACACAAAAGAGCCGTGTTTGCCAAAACTAAAGCACTTAAATTTTAAGAAAATAAATTTTGCAGTGCTTCAAAAAGTAAAATAGCTGTTGCCAAGTTTCCTATTAGTGGTGTACTATTTATATTTCCAAAGTAAAATTGTTTTGAATGATGGTAACACCTTTGCCTTCAGTTACTGGTTTGTTGGGGTTTTTGTGCAGAAGAACAGAAATGGAAGATGTTGACTGAGGTGGAGAACTTCAGTATTGACAGTTATCTATTAACAACAAAGTACAGTATTAGAAACTCCAGACCTCTGAACACTAGGTGTCAGTGTAAGAAATGGAAAAATATCAAAAACCTGTTGTTTCCAATCAGGTGGATTAGCTAAGAAACCAGAACCAGCTGTGACCACATTTCCTTGTAACTGCATAACACTGTTAACAAGCCAATCTTCCTAAAAAAGTTATTCTGAAACTATCAGGTTTGCTTGAAATCAGATAAGGTGATTTAAAAACTACAATGAATTTGCTCTGTTAAACACTCTGAGATGACCTTTAAGGTTTATGAGTTACACTTAAAGACTATACAGAATTTAACACTACTCTTTTTTCACCATAGATATCCATAAATCAGTTTGTGTCTTTCACAACTTAAAGTTTACAGGGTTTTTGACAGAATCAATGAAAAACAAAATATATATAAAAAATAGTGCATGCCGAAAGTCATACACGTGAGATATCTTTTACTTAATTTAAGAAGTCCATTTAAAATTGATGGCCAGAATGTTAAATTACTACTTTAGGACATGAAGAGTCACATCCTAGAAGTGCCCATTTATACCTTGACACAAAATATGATCTGGCATCATTATCTCAGGTACAGAAAAATGCATTTGTTTGCCTTTGTGTTTGTTCAGGTGAATCCACTCAGGACCTCAGAGGAAAAGTAGAAGGAACGTTACCCTCCACCAGCCACTGACAGTTAACATATTTGGACAATTATTAAAAACAAAGAAAGAAAGATGATAAAAATAATAATTAAAACCTCATTGTTTATTGGATTCTGGAGCTGACTTCAAAGTTATGCAGATGCTTTTGAAAGTTGGCTTGAGGTCCATCTGCCTAATCAAATATCCCTGTGTTGCACACCATTGATAAATTTCAGATTCTTTTCATTTAGTTTACTAATTGCTGCCAGAATCAGACTACTAGATGAGATGGATCTTTGCATGCACATATGGACTTTACACATATGTTCATATACTTATGATATTCAATTTACATCATACAAACAAGTTAAAGAAAGAAAGAAACCTGAATATCAGTATTCCCTTTGACTTCTGAAGCTTGGGATGTAATTATGATTTTTCACAGACAAAAAGATTGCTCCTTCATTTCAACCCAGTTAAATGATTTGAGACATTTATTAGGCTACATCAAAAATTCTCTTGGCAAAAGCCTGTTCAGTCATAAACAATTTTAATAAAGGAGATCAGAAAGTAAAACTATTGACAAAATGTTGATTTACCAGAGTGCATCATATTGTGCAATAAAAATCTAATGATTACTCTTCAACTTCTTAACTTTTTCAATAGTTCTTTTCTAAAGAGCTAATCAGATAGAATTTCATAGGGTTCTAGCAAAACAATAAGTGACATCAATATAAATAGCCAACACATCCTGGATATTGTGCATCAGTACACTGAACATCTCAGCTCCTCAAAGCTCATCCAAGATTTCAGTAGCTATTAATCCTAACAGTATGTTATACTCCTAACCATATATATAAGCATTAAATAGAGAATGTATTTGTATTTTGGAAACTACAGCTAGGATCAGCTTATCAATTGATTCATAAAAGCCCCAGAAGCCAAGGCAATTGAGTACATGTATATTTAAGAATGCCATAGATTCCAAAGCCCCCACGAGTGAAATTCCATACGTACTTAATTCCTCTTGCTCAACAGCCTAAACAGGAATCTGATGCGTTAAGGGTGGAAAAAACAGACCTGTATATATAGACACATATCTATGCATGCATGTACAACACACATAAATCTATGTCATTGTTATTAAAGGCCCAAAACTGGTATAGAAAATCAGGAAACCTGCACTACCTCTATTCTTTGTATTTTATGTGCACTAGGAGACAATCTTTAACCATTGATCACATTGCTTTTTCCACACAATCTAGTCAATGCTTTAGATTTTTTTCTCCACTATTGAACATGTTGCTATAATTATGTGGGCATAATTATTCATTTCCTTCTGTTTTTCTCAGGGTTCTTAATAACAGCATCTTACTCTTTCCACTTTTTAGATCAGTGAAGTTCATCACTACTGGATGCTGAGCAGCATCTCCGCATGGTGAGGTAAAAAGCAGCAGCTCTGTCTCATAGCACATGTTGACTCTGCAGAAAGATCCATGGGAAAGAAAACATTTGACCAAGTAAATCCTTTCTCATCTTGAGAGAAAACAGAGAGAGAGCCCGGAATCCCTGACTGGGACTCCTAAACTGTCTCCTAAAGTAGATTTCTGTCTTTTAGATTAAATACTTCTGAATATGGTGAACAAGTAGTAGCTGATGTTGAGAGTAGAAAACTCAGGACATGATTTTTCATATAAATTACCGACAAAGAAAAGGCAAGACTTCATCAAAAGTCAGACGAAATACTTCATTGTTTCCAATTTAAATTTTCCAAAAGACATTTTAGAATTCTCTAATATATTAAAGACGAAATGCTATCCATTTTCTCAAATAATCTAAAGTCAAGTGCTTGCAAATCAAGAAATAGTAGAAAAGAAAAAAATGTCTTTTTAAAACAAACAACCAAACAAACAAGAAATGGAGAAAATAGTGTCCTGTATCTGATATGGGCCTGTCTAAACCTGTGTCATCTTCATCCACGAATGACAGACACATTGTCATTGAGCTCCTTTGGTACAGCAGTAACAGCATCTGCCTCTATAGAATGGCAGTGAATGGGTTGAGTTTATTCAAATTTTTTCGCTGTATAGAAAAAATATATACAAAACCAACTCTGTGTAATTCTGTAAACTGAACAAAAATTTTTTTGAAAAACAGCCCTTCCTTTGAAAATTGCACAAAAATTTTTCAAAAACTTAAACAATACAAATTTTCCAACTTCAATTTTGAGAACCGTGACCACAAAAATTAACAGAGATGCTATTTCCATTAAAAAAAAAAAAAAGAAAAAAGAAAAAAGAAAAAAACCCAAACTTCCTCCTACCAATGCACAAACATATTAACAACATTTAAATGATGTAAATGCACAGGGAACAATGAACAACTGCTATAGGTAAAGTCTCTTTGTTTCTTTTACATCACACATGGGAAGTGCTAACAAATACATACTGCTGGTACCCAGGCTATTTTTTATGTTACATACTGATTTTCCAGTTTGATTTCTCCCAGGGCAGGTGTGCCACGTGTTTGCTGTAACGGTATGTGTGTTGTTTAATTCACTCTACACTAGGAACAGAACGAATAGTCGAAGGATTTTTCCCAGATGGCTTTTGTGAACTCCTTTCTCCCATCCATGTAAACACACAGCGTGTTCCGGTTTGCTGAGTTGTATATACACCCCCTGACTTACTACAAAGTCTGAATGTTTAGTTAGCCAGAAGATTGTTTCCATCCTGTGATTCATTAGGTCCCTATGGTACTCTCGACTTCCTTTATTTTGTACAATCACAAATTATATTAGTTTGTCTTATTTTGATAACCCTTCTAATTAATGTCCTGCACAGGAAACTTTATTACTGTTTTAAAACAGACTCATAAAACAAGGACTTTTCCCTTTATGAGGGTGGCATAAGTGACAGTTGCATATAACTTTGGGATCAAGAGCGAACAGCGTTTCACACTCTTTGTTTTTATCAGAGGGCAATTCCTGTTAATGAACAAGCTGGTTTCAATTCTTTCTTTTTTAAAAGGAATGTCAGAAATTCTACAATTACATATATAAATGTTACAAGTCTAACAGTTCAAAACCACAGTAAACAAACCCGGAACTGTATGATTTCAGAACAGCATAGAAGTTAGATACATTAAAATGACTAATCTAGTTTGTGAATGAATAACGAGCGTGATTTGGTTAAAAAAAACCCAAAACCAAAAAACAACCCCCAAAAAACCCACTTGTAGGAATAGGTTGTAAGAAACCAAGAAAGCTCTATCTCTGATTCTGTTTAAATCCTCATTATTTTCCTACTCCTGTCTCCCATTGCCATTGTTGTTGGATAAAAGAGTGATCAGAAAAACCCCACAGATAACATGTCTAACTTGATTTTGGGTAACTGAAGTCCCTATAAGTTGACACTACTGCATTCTAAAAAAGCAAACTGACTGGGTTTGACTTAAATAATTTGACATCAATTGAAGAGATCAGAGTCCATCTTCTAGCAGACACGCATTAGTTGACAGGGAGTAAACCACAACTCTATTAACTTGAATTCTATCATTCATGACAGTCTCCTCAATGACTTATTACACTTTATGAAGAATTCTAGCAGACAAAACATTTAAAGGATGCAGTCCAAGACTGTTGTGATGTGCTGCAGCCTTCCCTCTGAGCACTCAGTCTTTCATGACAGATAAGTTCACTCACCAGTAGGTAAGGACTTTTGGGCTCTGCTGTTTATAAGCACATCTGTATTTTTGGTGTGCATATGTGTAATTTTTCATATTCCCTTGCTGAACCCTGTGCTACTGCTAAAATGTCTTTCATTTTGTAAAAATAAATCTAATCTCTTCCCAGACGCCATTCAATATCTCAGAAAATGTAAAGGACTGAAGTTCAGATCTAGCACTAAATTGAATAATTCTGTTAATTCTGATACCATATTCAGCATGCCTAGAGAGTAAACTGCTGGTAGTTCATTCTGATGATAAATGCCCAACTGATACATTCCCAGAATGAAGAAGGTACCTCCTTAACAGCCTTTTTGATATAAGTAATACATCACGATCTTATTGTTGATTAGCCTCTGAATGTGACATCAGAAGCATGAACATGGAGGTATGGCCCTATCAAGAGAAGATACTAAGAGATCTTTAGTTTTTAATATTAGTCTAATAATACTACATTTTCCTATGATCCAGTCTGGCATGACAGAAATTCTGCACAGAGATGGTCGAAGCGAGGAGAGACTTTTCCTCTTTTTTAAATATTACATGAAACAATTTCCAAATTATTTTACACCCGTGTATGTGCAAGGCTTCAGCTATTTTGATGCCAAATCTCTCAATGATAGTTTAATTACCACAAAAAAGTCCTATTCCACTTCTCTTAGTTACACCCTATTTTTCTTCAGAAAGTGATGAATAATATTGATTTTTACTAAAGCAAGATAAGGGTCTCAATAGATATTCAAAGATTATTATAGAAGATGATGCTTCAAAACTTTCTTACTGCACATGCTAATTGTATTGGATATAACAAACGGATGAATTAAAAGAGGTCTCATTCCACTTCAAACAGTAAGTAATTTAAAAGCTTCTGCCCTTCTGATTAACACCTTTTTGCATTCCCTGTTGAACCTTTTTTGTAGGCACAATTTTCCTTGTAACAGACATTTACTACTTGTGCTTCACAGAATGATAGAATCATAGAATGGCTTGGGTTGGAGGGGACCTTAAAGACCACCTAGTTCCAACACCCCTGCCATGAGCAGGGGCACCTTCCACTAGACCAGGTTGCTCAAACAGCAACATAGCCTTGATTGAAACCTCTAGTCTTATCACGCATAAATAATTACAGCTTTAGGGGTAATATTAAGGCATCTATAAGTACCTACAGATCAGTTACTAAACAAACACTATCAGTCAAAATTGAATTTTATTTCCAATTAAAACCTAAATTCATGTGCTCTTCAAATATGTTATGCTTGAACAAAAAATGTACAGAACTTTCTCACTCTAGAATGGGTGGGGTTTTTTGTTTATACGCAAATTTGATTCATATGCACATAACAAAACATTTATTATAATTACAAAAAAATCAAACTCATGCTAGCATTCTGACATAAATTGGATGGAATTGATCTCTCAACTTTTATACCTATCTCCTAGATATTCAAACCCCAGCAAACCACCAAAAGATCCCAGAATTAGTCAGCTGAGGAAATAAATTCCTCAAGAGATTAATCTCATCTAACTCAGCAACTAATTTTAGGATTATGTGAATCATCCTGTGGAGTTGCTCATTTCCTTCTAGACATTGGTATATATTTTTAGCCAAATTTCACTTACTGTAAAGCAGTGTACATATTGTTCAAAACATACACACAAAAATCAATCATAGAATGTGATGCGGACATAAAAAAGTCTGGTTTTCAAGAATTTGACTTATTAGTGCAGTCATCTGCTATAGCAGCTGGACCTCATGAAGTATACAGTGGTTCAAAACACTGACCATATAAAACTGTCCAAACCAGCCCCTGATTTAATAGAGTTCAAATCAACTTTGAAAATAGGAAGCTGGAACTATAAAACTCCAAGATATCAAAACTCAACCAATCACAGGTAATCATGCTGGCAACTTAATTTTTAATTCAGAAGCTCAAACCTGGACTTAATCAACAAGTATGAACTCTTCTTACAAATGTTGACTGTGAAAGATGTACACAAAGTGCCAGTTTTACTGCAGGCATAAAAGTAATTTCTACAGTTTAGCCTTATACATATATTATGGATGGCAAAATGGACATGAATTTTGAGAAGAAATCATTAAATTACGTAATGAGAACTGTGTAGTCCATTTTCATGAGTAATGTGACAAAATCCAGGTAGTATGCAATAAATTTACATCTGCAGTCAGCTTCAATTCTAAAAATAGCTTGTTTCTAGTACTGAATATATATCCACATGAACACTTACATCTAAAGTAAAAAATTAATAAAAATACACAGTAACAGCTCAATAAGGATGTGCAGTTATTAAGGATGACAAATGTGCAAAAATGCCTATCAGAAGTCTGCAGCATGTAAAAAGCTCCTGATTTAAGAGTTCCGGCATGTGGATGTCAGAGGTCAAAGCAATGAGCTATTAAAGATACTTTCACTTCCTCAGAAATAAAGTGCTGTCTTGGGCTTGGAGGGGAAAGGTTAGAAAAGCTGTTTATCTGCCGTTCCGTTCCCATTCTTCCTTCTGTCAGGAAATCATACATGTTCCTACACCCCACGCAGGGTTAACCCTGGGTCATGGTCATTCCCCAAGTAAGTGCCCGGCTTTGATTGAAGTGCAAAGACCACATGGCTGCAGGTTGCAATTTCTCAAAACGCAGGTTTTTGATGTAAAGCTCAGCTCAGCTGAGCCTCGGTGGGACGTAAAAGCACAGACTCTTCACCACATTATTGCTTAAGGAAGAGCAAAGCCGCAGCCATTGGTTTGCATAAATTAAGGGGGTCATTAACAAAAAGAAAATGTTATTTTGTAGTAGTTACAGCTAGAATAAGGATTACAAACGTATGCCCTGAGCAGTGTGTTCAACCAGTGGGAAATCTGCAGAGAGGAGAGGGAGGCTGTCACCTCTCCAGGAGCCATGGGGCATATTCAGGACCGAGAGGAGCAAAATAAGCAAAGAAGCCACAGCACAAAGACATCAGGAGACTGCAGAGACAGGGATACATCACTGGGCTTCGGAGGTATGAACAGAAAGAAATCACCCGGAGCTGCAAGGGACCCCAAAGTGTTTGCTGTGATCCAGAAAACTACCAAACTGTTGCTGGATTAAGTGCAAAGCTGAAGGAAAGCAACTGCCTGCAGGCAAGGAGTTGGCAGGGGAGGTTTATTTATATTGTATTTTATAAAAAATATTTCATATATCTAAAATATACAAAATTATGTGTATATATATAATATAGATATATATTATATATCCATACACACACATATATATGTATAATATGTGGTCTGCCCCATTCTGAATTTTCTCGCTTCAAAAAAAGTTTTAAATTTGAGTTTATGTAGTAATAGAACCTAGCCCGAAATTTAAAAATCCTTCTGATTCCTGAAAGGGTACATTATAGAGAAAAAATCTAGGAACTTGCAGCTCAAAGCTCCAGTAGATCCAGCGACTCCTCATATGCAACTATTACTTATAATATATATTAGTATTATGTATATATTTTAGTTCCATATAATGTTCATAGCCATAAATGTTGGTAATTTCATTTGAAGAATCACTATAATAAGAAAAAAACCCTTTTGTTATGCTTTGCAGGATACAAGTGACATATAAGAGTATAACTTTCTGTACAAAATGTAGCATGGCAGATTCATGCCATGGTGTAAAATATTTAAAAGATATTGTTGAACTTTAATTAAAAAGTATGAAGAGGTTCAAATTCCAAGTCGCTTCTGATAAACAAGATTCAAAACAGCCTCATATAGATAACACTTTCAATAAGGAAAAATATTCAGTATTTCTACATTATTTTTGACAGAAATAATAACATCAAATAATAAGAATATTAGAACACCAATCTGAAGAAAATAATGCATTAACACAAATAATACAGCATAAAAAAATTAGCAATGAAGTCTGCTGATGGCTAGACAGTATTTTCTTTTTAACAACTTGAAGTTTTTAACCAAAAAAATAAAATCAGCTTTATTCCCAATGTTAGGTGGGGTTGCAGATATCACACAAATAATACAGTATATAACCATAAGCAAAGTGCTCGCTCTCTATCTGCAATCCTAACAGTAGCTTCTACAGATTACTGAGGCCAGTTTCTGAGTTTGATTTGTTTCTGAAACCAGAACAATCTTTTATTAGTCATTTGATCCTGAAAATGTCATGTTGTTTTAAGGAGCTTTAGAGTGAAGACTATTTTATCAGTTATGTACTTACCAAATTTATCAGCTGAGTGTGGACAATGTCTTCCACCAGTACTGCAGTTTCATGGAGCGGCTTGCGAGCATCTCCCAAGGAAAACCTGAAAGAAAGAAGTTTATTGCAAGGTTATGAAAATGAGTTAAAAAACCCCCAAAACCCAAAACAAACAGCAAAGCAGATGGGCTGCAGAAAAATAAAAATTAAAAAATATTAATAAGAACAACAAGCTTAATACACCTGTATGTACAGAAATGGATCACTCAGTGTGGTGCAAGGAATATAAACCAAAGTAATCTGATTAAAGGAACAAAAGAACTGCAAGAATGTATACTAAAGTACATGGCAAGAAAAACTGGAAAACTGAGGAAAGAGGAAAATCCATTTTGTAGGAACATTTAAAAAAAGAGTACATAAAGTTGTAGCACATGTACTATTAGGAGTAATTCTGTATTTGCAGCCTCATTCTCTTATAAAATTACCAAATAATATTTTAAAATGTAAAAAGCTAACAGGTATTTTATCTCAAATCTAAACGCTAGTGCTAAGATATGGAAGGAACTACTATGAATTAAAGGCAAATATTTTTATACGTAATAATAAATGAGAGGCTCTTAAAGTCTACACTGCAAGATTAACTGGCAGAAGGTCATAGGGAGATGATAGCATTCACATAATATCACAAGCAAAAGGCTAAGTCATTGCAGCAGGAGTCAGTAAATGAGACACTGTGACAACGGGCTTTTTGCAAGGTTTTATCTTCTCTAAGAAATACCAGAAGTTGTTCCCTACAGCTGTCTTGACTGCTAGTCATTCAGCTAAAGCTGGGATTGCTCCTTTGATCTGGGATGGGCAGTGGCCATCACCAGCCTGTTAAAAAAGACTGTAGATAGTGCAGAAAATCTGAATGCTAGACCTTCAGTTTGTAGCACCACTGCAGAGCCCGAGCATTTCCCACACAATGCCCCAGAAGTCCTATGAAACTATTCATCTGAAATTGGGATGGTGAGCTTCAGCTCCAGATCCAGGCAGAGAGCAGGGGCACTTAAATTTGAAACATCTAAGAGATCCAAGTGGTGCTGACATAATTTTTTTCACTTGTTAGCTGCACTCTTTCAGAGGCAGCTGAAGACCCAGTGAAGGTCTTGTAGTGTGCAAAATCATAGAATCATAGAGTCATAGAACGGTTTGGGTTGGAAGGGACCTTAAAGATCATCCAGTTCCAACATCCCTGACATAAGCAGGGACACCTTCCACTAGACCACGTTGCTCAAAGCCTCATCCAACCTGGACTTGAACACTTCCAGGTAGGAGCAGCCACAGCTTCTCTGGGCAACCTGTTCCAGTGTCTCACCACCTTCACAAGAAAGAATTTCTTCCTCATATCTCATCTAAACCTTCTCTCTTCCATTTTAAAGCCATTACTCCTTGTTCTATCACTACCTGCCCTTGTAACAAGTCCCTCCCCATCTTTCTTGTAGGCCCCCTTCAGGTATTGGAAGGTGGTAGGTCACAACTACAATGACTGTAGATCACAACCAAACTCCACTTCTAATCACTCCAGCTCAATGAGTCTAGAGAGCTTAAGCCCTCCCTAAGACCAACCTTCATCTGGGCAGTTGAACTAAATCTAGAGAAAGGAAAAGGTCTGTTATTCTATGTGGTTTCCCTTCATCACATAAGGCACAAAAAGATGCTATTTGCTTTAGTTGATTACTGTCTGTTTTTTGCTTCTGAAACCTACATTTTCAGTCCAGTCCCACACAGCAGAAATGAGGATTTCAATGATTCTGGCTATGGTTCCTTTTTATACATATATATTAAAACCTTTCACAAATTTCACTGTGCACTCACAACTTTATGACATTTTCTTAATGTATCAACCATACTACCTATTCAAGAAGGATGCTATAAATTAGTAATCCCAATTTTGCCTACTTACTCAGTGATTTGTGTAAGTGATAGAGGATTCAAGATCATCAAAATCTTTTACCTTCTCTTACCTCAGTCCTTTTACTTACATAAAAAAGATGGACACCTTTTTTTCCATGTTATGATGAACAGGATCAAGAACTGGTTCAAACATTCTCATAGTACACATAAAATTTTGTCATGCTACCCATGCATGAAGGACCTGAGAAACACGACCATGATGGGATAAAGAAGTGATAAGAGAGCTCTGGAAAAAATGGGATACTCCTCTTACCACATCAATTGCCTCACATATCCACACCTCTCCCTCTGTGACAGCAAACCCCCTTGGTTTCCTAGAATCAGCCAGAGTCATTAATAAATTACTTCAGGAAACTTGCTCATCTGATTTCCTCCACCAACTATATGTAGTGCAAGGCTGGTAGAGAGCTATGGTCTACAGTTGATTGGACATCTGCACGTCACAACTTTCATGAAAGCTGAATCTCTCAATGAGAACAAACTAGCTCAGGTCTGGATTCTGGTATTTGTACTTCAGTATCCCAAAACAGGCACAATATTTCTGAAATAAAATTATCCAGCAATGGAAGTTTCATGAAAGCAAAGGAACGCATGAAATCAAAGTCATTAATAATTCCAAAGGTTTACTGGTTGCTCTGTCCCTCTGTATCTGACTTATGGCTAAATGATTTTTTAAATTTAAAGCTGTTAATTGGCCTTAATGGGGCCCAACTCTGGCTCACTGAAAATATCGTTACATGCATATCAAAATAAAACCCCCACTATTTCAGTCTTACATCATTACAGTGAAAGAAAACTTGATATCCTTTCCAATATTTCCTGAAGGCATTTCTCAAAAAAATTTTCTCTCTCCTCCTAAACCTGAGTTTTTAAAATAAGAAAACTTGCACATAAAATATATTTATTGTAAATTAAATAGCACAGGACAAAAATAACAGTAGAGTTTATTAAAAAAATAGTGAAATTTTATTTACAAGCAAGATTCAAATCTTCATAGGTGACTGAATATGTCAATTATTTCCTTACAAAAGCATTCTTCTATCCTACAATAAAATAAAACAATATTTTATCTATAAACAACTGAAGAGTTATATAGTAGGGTATTTTTACTTTTATCTAATATTGAAATTATATCCAGTATTCTTAACACAGTATTTTAAATTCTAATTATATTAAATTCCAGCTTTATACATTTAAGAGCACAATAAGAACTACTCGGACGACACCTGAACATAACCCACTGTACTACACTAGTCAGAGCATGAGGAAATTACACTCCATATTTGTTCCCTATAATTTATCTCTCTTGTTGAGAGGATCTGCATCTTAAAGAGATGGTCATGTTTTATAACGTGTTCTACATCATCTCTAAAATCAGTAGAAGTCAAATAACTTTTTCTCTATTATGTAGGAGTGCACATGTCCATGAATTATAATGTCAGAGACTTCCTAGGACTATAAGCATAGCACAGCAAAAAATCCAGATACTATTAAATATTTTATAATCTGCAAGTATCTGGATATGATATAGGAAATACATATAAAATAGAAATATTTATTGACATATTACACTGGAATGTAAAATAATATTAAAAGCATTGCAGTTTCAAATCAAGTGCTCATATAAGATAAAACTTAAGTATTTTTTTTAAAGTAAGGTGCATATGTAAATTAACAGGAAATTTTTTTTTTTCTAATCACACAAAGTACATAAAACCTAACAGAATTCAGTTATCACAACTATAATATGTTGTTCATTCTTACTTACTGGCCTTTTAATATTTAAAAGTATTTTTTCTTTCTTTCTAAGACTTAAAATGCAAAATAAAATAACTATGTAAGAGAGTAGCAAATGCCTGGTTGCCAACATTATCATCTTGAACATTTATTTTGTTCACAGTTTTACTAAGCATTCCACATACATAAATGAAAGGATTTTGGTTTTCTTTTCCGAAGACAACAAAGTACAAGAACAAAAATCTGTCTTTGAGGCAGGATGCTGCCTCTAGGTTGAGATGCTCTCCCTGTCTGCGCCTAGAAGTCTCTCTCACAAGTAAATATCAGTTCCCTAAACGGCACAAGAAGCAGAAGAGATGCAATCAAGATGCAGCACATTGATTCGTGACGAGACAGATACCATATCTTTTTATTCCATTCTGATGCGAAAGGATATGTCATAAAATTATAGAATGGTCTGGGTTGGAAGGGCCCTTAAAGATCATCCAGTTCCAACCCCCCTGCCATCAGCAGGGACACCTTCCACTAGACCATGTTGCTCAAAGCTTCATCCAACCATGTTAGAGTTGATGCTGACACATGAAGAGAGATGCAAAATCAACTGCACTACTTGATTACATAGAAAATCAAGTTCCAGATGCACCTACTTTCTTCCTTCCTCACGCTCTTTCTACTTTTAAAAGTAATTTCTATCTCAGTTTGCCTTCACTGTTTTCCCACATAACTTCTGCCGACTTCTTTCCCATACACAGAAAACTAGATACTGGCGCGGTGGTTTCAGCAAAAAGTAAAAACCACCACACCTACCCACAGCCGCTTCCTTTTCTTTGCAATGGATACGGGATTTTTTTAGACACTAAAAAAAAGGTAAAGCTTCGATATTTGCTAATTGTATTTGTAAAGCATTTGATGTTTCTTGACATCAGCTCTATAATCTAACAAGCTTATAGGATAATATTCTTTAAGATTCCAAATACAATATTTTAAATCTTTTTCTGCTACCAAAGATAATAATTACAAATGCACAAGCTGTTAAAGCAGTAAAATCTTCCATTTTCTTCTTCACTTTTGCCATTGCACTTCTCCATAGCAGAAAAAACACTAAACTAAGAGTCAAGGGGCTCAGATTTTTGCCAAGTTGCAGAATATAAGGTAGGTTAAGAACCAAAAGAAAACCCTAAAAAAAAACCCAAAAGGAAACCAAAACTTGGTGCCCATGATTCTGGAAACTAAACTGAACTTGATGTTTTAATGTAACTTATGAATTTCATTTCACGTGTGCTTTGCTTTTAATGGTTCATTAGAGAGCCTTTTAAAGAATCTTCCATTCCTTAGAAGTATAAATAAGTCTTCTTGTGAAACATATAAAAATTCTGTTGAAAATAGAAAAGAGCTGCTTCCCCACAGGTAAATATTGAAGAGGAAATATATCAAAATATAACATTAGCAGTGCATCAAAACAGTAAAACGATACGGAAGACTGTCCTGGTAATAGAAGCTTCTACCCATTAGACATGTCATAGAATAACAAAGCCTTCTTAGGAGATCCAATTTCAAAGGTTTGTCTGTTTTAAGGAAACATTTTTACAAGGGGGTGATAAACTTACCCGGATTTTCACAAGAGGATTAAAATAGTAGCACGGAGAAAGAAAAGACTGTTGCAGCTTTTTTATTGTTTACTTTTAGCTTCTATTTCTAATTTATTTAAGTTCCTGTATTGATGTTTCCAGACTCATCAAAAGGGGTAAATATCCAAGCCACTAAATGCCTACATGAAGTATCATGGCATACTATGTGTAAAGACACACGCACACACTTGGCACATGCTAAGGTACAACAGCTACTCATGGTGCAGGGACCCACATTTGTAAAAATCTCTTGGTCTTGCCTCAAAAGCTTGGGCAGCTACAGAAATAGATAAAGTACTTTGTTTTTAATTTTTTTTTTTTTTTTTTTTTTTTTTTTACATTTCTTTGGGTTTTAAATGCCTGAGAAAGGTATTGGGCCAGGCACAGCATAGACTTGCTTCAAAAAACCCAATGCAGAGCTCTCCAGGTGGCCAGACCACCAGGAAAGTAGACTGTGGAGACAGAAAGCTGCTGCAATCTCCCATCCTCCACAACCTTGAAAAGCTGTCCTGGCCAGAAAGGAAGTATAACCAGGGTGGCTGGGAGTGCACTAAGCTAGAATAAATAGTTTCCCTTACTGGGGCTTCTATTGAGTTCATACCATAACAAAGCTGCCCCAACTCATGTGGAATTTACCACCTCGAATAAATTTGATGACTCTAACCTACAAAAAGTATAAAAGCAGTGAGGTTGACTGGTGGGAAATACCCCTTTTTTTTTTTTTTTTCTTTTCTAGAAATCCCCAACAATTTTCCCTTTCTGTTTCTATCTACATCAAGAATTTGCAGCAGCAGAGATGGGACCTCCAGACTTGAGGGGGGTTTTAATGCATCTCACACAGGGCAAGCAGATACTTTTGTCCTCAGCACAGAGGTATTTATTTGCTCCTGTCTGCAGCTGGAGCAGTACTGTGCCTCACAGGGATCTATGTGCCTGCAGTGCCAGCAACAGGAGAGACCTGACTGGGTGCACATTCTGTATGTGGGAGTGTAGCTCACAAGTAGGATAAGAGGTTTAGGAACCACATATCAAAGTGGTCAAAAATCCGGGCTGGATAGTGGAGAGAGTCATAGAATCACAGAATGTTGTGAGTTGGAAGGGACCCACAAGGAATATCAGTCCAACTCCTGTCCCTGCACAGGACAATCCCAAGATTCAGACCATGTCCCTGAGGGCCTTGGCCAAATGCTTCTGGAATCTTGTCAGGCTTGGTGCCATGAGCACCTCCCCGGGGAGCCTGTTTCAGTGCTCCACCACCCTCTGGGTGAAGAACCTTTTCCTCATGGCCAACCTCACCCTCCCCTGCCACATCTTCCTGCCATTTCCTCTGCTCCTATCATTGGTCACCAGAGAGAAGACATCAGCACCTGCCCCTCGTCTTCCCCTGGTGAGGAAGCTATAGACTGTAATGAGGTCTCCTCTCAGAATCCTGTGAATTGGTTACTGGACCAGGAGGTCCACACCAGCTGCTGGGCAGACTGTGGGGCTCAGGTCTTGTTCAAGAGACCCATTTTCATCTGTGTCTCAGATGAGACACATGAGGACTGAGGCACTTCAGCATTGAATGACTGAGCTTGATGCTACTGGATTTGACAGCTCCTAACTTAGGACACACATTGAACAAGAGAGACATGAAGCAGCTAGAACAAGTCCAGAGAAGGCCACCAGGATGATCCGAGGGCTGGAACACCTCTCCTATGAGGACAGGCTGAGAGAGTTGGGGCTGTTCAGCCTGGAAAAGAGAAGGTTTCAGGGAGATCTTATAGCGGCCTCCCAGTACCTGAAGGGGCTACAAGAAAGCTGGGGAAGGACTTTTCATACGGGCAGTTAATGACAAAACAAGGGGAAAAGGCTTTAAGCTGAAAGAGGGGAGGTTTAGATTAGATATTAGGAAGAAGTTCTTCACTGTGAGGGTGGTCAGACACTGGAACAGGTTGCCCAAGGAAGTTGTGGCTGCTCCTCCCTGGAAGTGTTGAAGGCCAGGCTGGATGAGGCTTTGAGCAACGTGGTCTAGTGGAAGGTGTCCCTGCTGATGGCAGGGGGGGTGGAACTGGATGATCTTTAAGGTCCCTTCCAGCCCAAACCATTCTATGATTCTATCAGACTTCAGGCTGGGTGTGTCTGTGAAAGTGAGTATTTGCACAGGGAAAAATATTTGCATACACAGAAATATACTGAGGAGATTCAAAAGAAAGCAAAGGAGTTTGGAAGGTGCTCAGACAACACATTATAGGAACCTAGAGACTTAACTCACACACAGACAACTACTTGCTGACATCTGAACCTGGGTGTCTGTATCAACAAGCTGATTCCCACCCTACACGTTAAACTGACCTACCAAGCAGAACAGGATCGAGATATAATTGCTCACCACATACAGAACCAGATAATTCACTGTTACAAATCTAAAACCAGGCAAGGATCCCATAAAATCACAGAGGACCCATCAACTACTAGATACATTTGGATTGGATAATATCTGGGCTCATGTCTTCTCAGTATTGAAAGAATACACAGTAAATTTCTGTCAGCTGTTTGGCAGGAATGCATTTGGAATATACAGCATATTAATTCTCAGATATGTTTTCATCCATACAGTGTCCTCCTAAATATGTCAATTATTATAGACCTGACAGCCAGGTGGTGGGAAAGAAAATCAGTTTTGCAGTACTGAGCACAAGAGCATCCAGAAAACTTCCAGAAATTCAAATATCAGAAGGATAAGCACTGCAAATCACTAAAAATCACTAAACTTTGGAAAATCAGTAATACAACATGTTGAAGTAATTCCATTTGGTGTCATAAGACCCTGACTATGAAAACGAAGATAAAAATATGGAGATCCGATCCCTTAGATGACAGAAAATGAGGAAACTACAGGTTTCTTTCTGATGAGCATGGGAATGAACCTGTCATTGCAATAGATGTCAAAGAAAAAATAAGATAAGGATAGTACCTTTTTCAAAGTCTCAAAAGCTAAATCTAGCTCTTCTCTTTTCATTTTGTTTGCCACGGCTGTTGCTGAACAAATTAGCCAAAAGTAGAGTCTGAAAGGAAAGAGACAACTGGTGCCAAACCAGAAAATTGATTAGACACACACACAGGAGGACACATTGTACAGAGAGTGGAAGAGGAAAGAAGGAACAAAATCCTGGAGGAAGAAATTGCCCAAAGTAAAACGATGACTGCCATAGGGGAAAGAAGTATAAACCATGAGGTCTCAAAAGTATTCCTGTTTTACGTTAAGATATGTTTTATCAGAGAGAGATGAGGTGACAGATTGTTGGTTTATAGACATCATTCCTTCCTCATACCATCAAGGAACTCAGTAAAGGGATATTAATTTAAAAATTAAATAACCTTGCTTGCTTACTGCCTTAGCTTAATGAAAAAAGGAACAATTTAAAGTATTGATTTATGTTAATTAACTAGCGCGTTCTACCAGCGCTATCTGAAAAAGCACTGGAATTTATATTTATAAATTTATTTTATAATTATACTATTTATATGTTTATCTGCTCCTCAGGTAACTTCCACCAAAGCCAATTTAAAAAGAAAAGGTAATCTTAATTCCAACCAGACTTCATTGTTAATATATTTATCTGCTTGGATTAATGAAACCAAGTTTACATAGTTTTCATACATCACACAACATAGTTCTTCACCAGGATTTAGTGTAAGTATGAGATATAAAGTCAAACTGCCAGTTGTAGCTGTGTTAGGTTTTTCTTTAGAGTTTAGAAAAATCATGTTTAAGTTACAATAAAAACAAGCATTCAGAACCTACAGCAATTTTAATACAGATATTACAATAATTAGGGTTATTTTCCACATTTTTTCTGCCAAAACCTCTAGTGGGTAAACTTGAAAGAAAATACTACTATTTTGCAAGAAGCAGTTCTTGGAGATTCAGATTGTCTTGTGAGGTTTGGTACATCATAGAATCAAAGAATCATTAAGGTTGGAAAAGACCTCTTAGATCAGCAAGTCCAATCGTCAACCCATCACCACCACGCCCACTAAACCATGTCCCTAAGTGCAACATCTACACGACTTTTAAATACCTCCAGGGATGGGGACACAACTGCTTCCCTATGCAGCCTGTTCCAATGCTTGACAACCCTTTCAATGAAGAAATTCTTCCTCATAACCAATCTAAACTGCCCTTGGTGCAACTTGAGGACATGTTGTCTTGTCCTATCGTTTGTTACTTGGGAGAAGAGACAAACACCCACCTTGCTACCATCTCCTTTCACATAGCTGTAGAGAGCCAGGTCTCCCCTCAGCCTCCTTTTCTCTAGACTAAACAACGCCAGTTCCCTCAGCCACTCCTCATCACACTTGTGCTCCAGACCCTTCCCCAGCTCCGTTGCCCTTCTCTGGACACGCTCCAGCACCTCCATGTCCTTCTTGTAGTGAGGGGCCCAAAACTGGACACAGTACTCGAGGTGTGGTCTCACCAGTGCCAAGTACAAGGGCACAATCACTTCCTTACACCTGCTGGCCACACTGTTTCTGATGCAGGCCAGGATGCTGTTGGCCTCCCTGGCCACCTGTGCACACTGCTGGCTCATGTTCAGCCAGCTGCCAACCAGCAACTCCCAGGTGCTTTTCTGCCAGGCAGGTTTCCAGCCACTCTTCCCCAAGCCTGTAGCGTTGCATGGGGTTGTTGTAACTGAAGTGCAGGACCTTGCACTTGGCCTTGCTAAACTTCATACAACTGACCTCAGTAATCACTTGTGTGGCAACTTTTAAATAACCTCCTTGCACTTTACACTGTTGTGGCTCCAGGGCTCTGTAAATCCAACTCCTGTGCATAGGTTATAGCCCTACTGAGCAGATCACCCACTCTGGGCAAGACCAAGGTAAACTGCACTGCATGTGCCAAGATGTTTTTGGGAGAATTAGACCAAGCAGTCATTTGGTCTATCAGGAGAAAGGGATCAAATGGGAGAGTTCATTTCTCCAGGACTTATGACTTGTTGGGAGCATTTACCACTGTCCTAAATGAATCTGCTCTCAGCACTGAGGGGAATTGTCCTAAATTACTAAATTATTGAAACTTTACAAAAAGGAACTCAGCTTAAAGGAAAATGTTTTTTTCCAAAATCTGTATGGCAGTGAAAACAGCAAGCACAGGAAGAAACGGAAATGCCAGCTATAAAATGGGTTTTTTTCAATATAAAATTAATCCTTGATGATGTCTGCAGATATTGGAAAGGCATAAACAACAAAAAGAGAAACATTACATAATACTATTTAATTATTCAAAAGTACATAGTGGCAAGTAATGGGATAAAGTTTAGAAAAGGAATATTTAGAGCAAATTAGAAGGAAAACATCTGAAAACAAAAGCTAAAAGCCTCTGTAATTATCTCAGAAGGAACAAAATTTTCACTGCTGGAAATACTGAAAACTAAGCTTAACCAAGAACTGGAGGATCTTGTGATATTAAACAAGTACGCAAAAGAAATCTTGATTATGTGACTTAAAATACTTAAAATGAGATATGATCACGTTCTAAAATGGTATGTATCTGCAACTAACTGGTTGTTGGAACTTTGTATCTGGAGTCTGAAATAAGCTTCCTTGATGCTTATAATTATTAAAATTCTAAAACCAGGAAGAGACTTCATAATTAAGAATTATTTTGAGCTTACTGAAAACATAGTAATGCTTACTTAATGGTCTTCACTACAGATACTTCTCAATTACTACAGTGGAAAGCAACATCCAAAGGCATCAGTCACGTTCACTGCCCCACTGAGGTAAGATCTAAACAAGACAAGACTTTCATAAGAACAACTTTGTTTACCCTAAAATGGAAGTAGCTTGTTTACACAATGAGTTTTTTAAACTGTAAGGTCTGCCACACAGTAAGATTAACAATGTCTTGCATCTTGCCAAATGAAAAGTCTTATTCTTCTCACATAAAGACAAATCTTGTCCTCAGTGATGTCACCGCAAGTCAAGAACAACATGAAATCTTCAGGGAATTAATTTCAGAGATGCTAAAGTCTTCCAACTCCATGGGAGGCCACTCTGTCTTGATTCAATAAAGTGTTTTTTTTTAAGAATGAACCTTCTGAATCATGTTCTTAAGCTGAGATTGAAATTGTTTTAATAACTTGTGGAAACCAAAAAAATATCCTAAATCTTCCCCTTTAAAAAGGGTAACTATTGTGAATGTTCCTTTAAATACACTGTATGTGCAGTAAGACATTTGTATCCAATTTTTGCCTTAAATTCATACTCATACCTGGAAAATGACTGCATTGCAGGACAGAAGGGGAAAAAAAGGGAAAGAAATACTACTGCTACTCCATGAATTACAGAACAGGTGAGGTAGAAAGGGACATACGGAGATAACTAGTCCAATCCTCCTGCTTAAAGAAGTTTGCTCCAGCCTGTGACAGGGTTTTTAGTATCTCCAGGGATGGATGCCCCACAACCTCTCTGCACAGCCTGTTCCCACGTTTGGCCACCCTCAGAGTAAAAGTTTTTTCTTTAAGTGGAATTTGCTGTATTTCCATCTGTGCTCACTGCCTCTTGTCCTGTCACTGGCCACCACTGAAAAAAAGCCTGTCTCTATCATCTTTCCTGTCCCCCATCAGTTATTTATAGACATTGATAAGATCTCCCTGATCCTCCTCTTCTTCAGGCAGAACAGTCCCAGCTCTCACAAGCCTCTCCTTGTATGAGAGATGTTCTAATCCCCTAATCATTTTAGTGGACCTTCACTAGACTTGGTCCAGTATTTCCATATCTCTCTTGTACTAAAGATTCCAGCAATGGACCCAGCATTCCATATGAGCCTCATCAGTGCTGAACAAAGGAGAAGAATCACGTCCCTCACCTGCTGTCAACAGCCTGCCTAATGCAGCCCAGGATGCTACCACAAGAGCGCATTGTTGGCACATGTCCAACTCAGTGTCCACCAGGACCTCTCATGACCTTCTCTGCAAACCTGCTTTCCAGATGGCCAGACTTCAGCCTGTTCTGGTGCGTCAGGTTATTTCTCCGCAGGTGCATGATTTCAGATTTCCCTTTGTGGAATTTTATGAGGTTCCTGTTGGCCCATTTCTCCAGCCTACGGAGGTCCTTCTGAATGGCAGTACATCCATCTGGTCTATCAATCTCCTCCCAGTTTTGTATCATCCACAAACTTGTTGTGGGTGCATCACCTTCCATCATTCAGGCCACTAATGAAGACATTAGAGAGTACTGACACCAGGATCAATCCCTGGGGTATACCATGAGTAACTGGCATCCAGATGGACTTCATGCTGCTGATATCAACCCTTTGAACCCAGCCCTTCAGCCAGTTTTCAATCTGCCTCAATGTCCATCCATTTATCTACTTCATCCTCTTGTATATCAGGGTGTTATAGGAGATAGTGTCAAAAGCCTTGCTGAAGTCAAGGCAAACAGCATTCACTGCTCTTCTCTCATACACTGCACCAGTTATTTCATCACAGAAGCCTATCAGGTTGGTCACACATTATTTCCCCTTTGTATATCCATGTTGGCAACTCCAAATCACCTTCTTATCCTTAACAGACTCAGAAATGGTTTCTAGGATGATCTGCCCAGGGATCAAGGTGAGGATGACTGGTCTGTCATTCCCCAGATCCTCCTTCTTGGCCTTTTTTGAGACAAAAATGGCACTTGTTTTCTTCCACTTCTCAGGGACTTCCCCCAGTTGCCTTGAGTTCTCTTCATGAGCAATATCATACATAAAATCAAAGCAGAATACTGTATATTATGTTATTAGAAGAATAAACATGGAAATTAAACTCTGATTTCAAACAGAAAGTGTTATACGATTACCCACACTTAAATTTTTATGACTACAGTTAAGACACGAAAAATGAATTCATGTATATAAAAACACAATTCAGAAAATGCATTTGAGTAAACTGTTTTTAAAATATTTTTCCTCTCCCATGGTCTATAACTTTATGAACTGTCAATATGCAAACTGTTGTCAATTTTGATGCAAGATCCTATATGGGTTTACTTCCAACAAACTATTCATAGCTACATCTCTTTCAGGGTAAATATGTCTAAATTCCATCAAAACCTAATTTTCTAAGTTTTAAAGCTCTGCAGATCAACCTTTCGACAGAAGGTTTCACTGAAATAACTTGGTTGCTCTTTGTAAATTGCCATAAGTGCAATACCCATGAGTTGAGAATGAGTGTGATATTGTAAAATAAGTAAATGCTAGAATATGGGCAGTTATGTCATAAAAATGCTTTTAAGTTTTTCTTATTAACAAAAAACAATAGACTTCACCCTGGTTTGTCTGGGTTTTTTTTTTCTCTTATTCTATTGTAAACACTTTCTAACTGCTGAAAATCAGCAGTTTTATCCCAACACAAAGCTGTGGCAAGAACCCTTTTCAATACCATTGTATATCAAACTCTAACAGTTAAGTGTCTTAAACGTAAATTAATCTTACAAATCTTTATGACTGGCAAAGGAAAAAGATATAATTTATTCCAGTTGTATAACATAATATGTTCCATTCGCTCATTCACAAAGGGTTTCGGTTTTTCAGGAAATAAATGAGACAACTGTCTTTCTAGACTACGCAGACTGGACTATGATCAGTCATTTCTGCTCTAGGAAAAAGTTCATCAACAATCTACTCAAACACAAATGGAATTTAACAAAGCCAAGAGAGATGAATTCTCAGTCTGCTCTCATGAGGACAGGGCGAAAAAGTGATGAGGAGAACAGGAAGTCAAAACATCATTACACTGTATATATACATTATAAGTGTTAACCAAATGTGGAAATCCCTAGCTATTTTAAATCTAGATTAAAACCACAAGACAATTTAAACTAATCCACAGGATACAAAATATAAGCGAGGACGAATGCTTTATGCTAATTTTTAGAGAAATAATATTATTCTTTTTATGTTCTCCAAAACGTCAAGAGTATTTTTCATCATTTTAAAAATTCACATCATAATTTTATGAATGAGATCTTTGGGTGTTAAATAATGATGATTACATCCAATTCTCAAATAACACACTTCCTTATCAGATTTTAACACATTTTATAACGTCAGGGTTTTTTTATTTTACTGCCCTTCCTGAAGTCAACGCCTGGAGAAGGGAAGCAACTTGTCCACAGCTGGTCTGTGCTGAAAAAGCAACAATTATTCCCCTGTGCCTCCCATTGCCGGGTGGTAACAAGTGCTCTACTGACAAATCAGGCTTTGCAAATTAGATTTATTTTAATAGTAAATTAGTAAATTAGATTTAATTTTAATAGTAAACAAAAATTATATGAAAAGTTCACCTATGCATGTAAAGAGCCTGTATTCTTATTATTCATCCTTGTAGGACTTGTGTCAGGTAGATGTTACAGCAGTCAATGTAATAATGGGGAGAAATATAAAGAGGTGTCAAAAAACATGATCTACCTCAAAAACATGGAACTATTTGAGACCAAAAGAGTGTTACAATCTCAGCATTTCTCACGAACATTGTAAAACCTAACTTTGAAATTAATATTTGCAGTATCTCCAGATTTTTTTTAAGCTATTATATATTAACAAAAGTGCTGTAATATACTTATTTGACTTTTGGATCATCAGGGGTTCATAGATCATATGAAATCATCATCTATTCTTTAAATTACTGTTAACAACTTAGGAGCATGGCAGTCAATGAAGCACCACAAGCTCCCAATTACCCAAAAATCAAACCCGCTCTGTACTGTTACAGTAGTTACTCCATGTTATCACTGAACCTGTGAGTGAAAAATAGAAATAGAAATTATTTCCTCAGGAGGTACAAATAGAATATTTCCTCTAAGAAGAAAAAATGCACAATTTAAATATAATTAAAATATAGAATAATTCTTTAGAATAGTTGGATTGAATTTAGGTTTAGCTTCAGAATACAGTGAACACACTGATTCTAATTTTTTTCTGAAAGTAAAATTCTGCTCTAAAATACATCAATTTCACTGAAAAAGACAATGCTTTACAAATGTATTTTATTTCAGAAATCAAACTATGCAACCTTCTCTCTGGAGTGCAAAACTGGAAGTTCTGTGATAAAATCTTTTCTGGAAAGTCAGTGCAATTTCATATCAATGGTGCTCTCTTTTTCCTGCTTTCAAATGGATTACTTAAATGTTTTAAAATGTTATAACCCACAATAATCTGTTCCAGGCACCAACGAAAAGGAAGAAAAAAATTACAGAAGTCAAGATGTCGCCTGGAAGCACTTTATGGCAAACATTATAAAGATAACACAGAGCAGAGAAGCTCTGGTTCAATCCATTATAAATACCCCATTCTTCTTAAAATCACAAAAATGTATTTATAGTAAAGAACTCTTACAGGCTTTTCCCTCAGAAGACTTCATTTAAGTACAATTTGGCAGAATTTTTGGAAGGAGAAAAGAAGAGTTTTATAAAATATTGATGTTTTACAGTCACCCTAGTCCTGATCTACTTGCTACAACAAAAACAAAAGCAAGAACTTTGGAAGATGACCACATCTGTGTCTACTAATTACACTTTGGTTTTTCATTTTGTCCAAAATGTGCTCTCTAGCAATCATACAGAGCACAGATACTAAATCATCACTTAGACAATTAATGTCTCATTAAAAACACCAGTTATTTTTTTCATTTTATTACTGACATAATATATTGTTTAATGAACTATATGGGATTTTTTTTTAAAAAAACAACAACAAAAAAACCAAAATAACCCCAAACCAAACACAACCCCCTCTCTGGCATCTGGTGCAGTTAAAAAAAAAAAAAAAAAAAAGAAAAAAAAACAAAATAACAATAACAAACCAAAAAACTCACAAAAATGAAAGGGTTAAAACACTGGCAAATTATATTCCTGTATACACAATCTATAGATCAAACCTCTGTTTTTCCACAAGTCCAAATGACACTGTGTGTGTATATATACATATATTATATATATACATATATTATATATATATATTCTTTTACCCCAGGTCCCTCCCAAGACTTAGGAACGAGGGTGCACACAGAAGCAACAGGCTACACTGACCCCCTTGAGCATGAAAATTATTAAACAGTCACTTTGAGTGCAGAGATGATCAAAAGGCAGTAAGAAACAGCTTGCTTAGATTTTGCAAAATAAATTGTTTTGCTTTTTTCCAATAAAAATGTACTGTCTGTTTAATAATAATATAATAAGAATGCTAAAAAGAAGGATCCAAAGTTATAGTGCAGCAGGACAAGCTATGAGTCAAGAATAAAAGACAAAAAAAGGGGACAAGAATTACCCTCGTAGGGCTCGACAGAATGGCACATGTAAGAAAAGCCTAGGTAATTACTTCACGTTATTATAAATCAAACAGGTTCAATGTAAAAGACAGCTTGGTATCTATTCAAATTTGTATAGTTGTTTTTTTTTAATAAGATTGTATATTCTGACCTTTCTCAATAAAAAACTGACAAACATGAGCTGTGCTCATTCAGGCAAAATGGTAATTTGGAGTGAATTTACTATAAAATTATAGTTAGATTGAATTAATATCTTAATATGAAACTATAGTTTTAATTTTAAAATTTCAGGTTGCTTTAAGTAGGGGCAAAATTAAAAAGTTATTTTTTTCTTTTTTTTTTTTAATACACAATCCACCCAGCGTTATGCCCAGCACGAGTTAACAAAGAAAATCATTATCATGGATACTGTACTTTTTCCTTTCTTATCTGTATCTACAGAACATAAAATGAAGTCTTATCAGGTAAAATCCTATTTTGCTTATTTATTAAAACAGATAAGCTAGCAAAATAAAAAAGCACACTAGAGAGTCCAATAGTCATTCCAATAATCACTTCCAATTACTTAGAGCACATTTCTATGATTGCAGAAGAAAAAATTCTTGAAGAAAATAAGTACACGTGCAGCATCCTAACCAATACCTACCAGTGCTCAGTGGCAAGCAGTTTTTGAAAAGAACTAAACCCCCCAAATCAGAATTAATCTCTAACACACATAATTGCCACACTTGAGGGAATGGTATTGAGCACCCCATCATTCCCTTTCTCTTCCTCCTTAGGAGCCAAGGAAAGACCGAATTCTCCAAGAAAAGCTGTGGCTTCACTGAATCACACACCTCAGAGGCAAAAGCAAATCTAATTTTTGGTATCAGAATGATTTTACAGGAAAGTAATTAATGTCTCCCTTCGTGCTGCAGTTATTGAACACTGCTTATTTCCTTCCTTTCAGTTTCGGAGCTGGAGAAGAGAGAGCAGGAGCCGTGCTCCGGGACACCCCGGGTGCCACGGAGCGGGCAGCCACAAAACGCTGAAGTATTCTCTTTTTTTTTTAAAAAAAAAAGAAAAAAAAAAAGAAAAAAAATATCCTGACTGTGCTTCTATATCCAGGCACAGTCCTTACTTCTTAGAGCTCCAGCTTGGCATCTCTCAGCACACAAGCAATGGTGCTCGTGGCTGAGATTTGTGTGGTCTACGGTAAGCTCTGCTTCCTCGAAAATGTGTGGCATCATACAGAGGTTATTTAGAACCTAAGTCTCTCGGGCACACTATGTAAGTTTATTGTTTATCATTCGTTGGGGAAGTCTTCTGAGGTCAAGGTAAAAAGCAGGAGGTGATATTTGATGTAAATGTTCCAAAGCACGTTATGTGGTTGCATGGTTGCAGTGGCCCCCGGAGCACTTTGCTGGTGGTCCGTGGAGATCTGGCTGGTGGTAGGTGCTGGCTTTCCCTGTTTCCAGCTGCTATATCATATTTAATGTATTTTTAGCTTCACTTAATATTTTCCTAATATTCCTTTTCCATGTAAGCAATTAGTGTGGTTACCAGGAATGGCAACAGAAGTGATATTCAGCAGCCAGTGGGAGGAGATCTTTACAGCCAGGTATGGGAGAAGACGCACAAGTCAATCTCCTTACAAAGAGGTGGTGGGGGAACCCACCCAAGAGCCACAGTCTTAACACCTCTATTTCTTTTTTCACTGGAATGATCAATTTATTATTTTTTTTCTTGGAAAATTCTGTTGACACATTCATTATTATCACTGAAGACAAAGGAACAAACAAGAAAGTTGCAATTTCTGGCCTTTTGCTATGAAGTAAAAGCAGAAATAAAAAACCTCATGAAGTCACGTGCACTTTCCCGATTAAGCTTATAAAAAAGACACAGACAAACTATAAATGGGATTAAAAAATATGTCAAATTGCTGGTGTTGATTTTTGCATGTTTATATATATTTTTTAAACCTTAGCTTTATAATGCAACTGGAGATTACCGGGTACAGTAGATATGTCTACAGAGATAACTCAGCAATCTAAAAAGTCAAAAAAATCTTCCGAAAAACATTTGTCCATGAGCTGATAGAATTTTGACATTTTAACATTTTAACATAACCTGCTATTTTAACATTTACTTTTAAAAAAACTAAAAAGTTTCTAGGATTCAAATAAATTTCCCAGTTAGCCTCCACTGCCTTTATCCATATTTACTCACTTTCATCTTGCCTTTGACTAATTGAAAGAGACTCATCGAATCAATTGGAGACAACTTAAATATTACATGGAAAAAAATATAAAATGGGGAATGTTTGCTGAACAAAGAAAAGTCTCTTTTTATACTTTTAAAAATTTTCATTCTTATTTAATTATCCATGAAACTACACTGACTCCAATCTGCTTGTGAAGGTACAGCTGAGGGAAGTGAATCCCTAATCATGTAATCATGCTTTATATTACCCTTAAGGAAAAATATACTAAATATTAGAGAAGTTATAAATTAAATATTTAGTTTCTGAATTCTGCTAACTACTCTAACAACGATGCTTATGTATGAGTGACTCTTATTTAGGAAAACAGTCCCTGGAAATGGGGATTTTCTGTATTCAAGGGAGTCCTTGCCACCCCCTGAAATGCAGCAGAGTTCAGGCTCCTAACACCTCCCTCCTCCTCCAGACAAGAGAGGGGGTTTTTGACAATTCTCAAGAGCTTTTGCCTGATGCCTCGAAAACACTAAATCCCTTATTGGCTTTAGATGTCTGTAAGATTTCAGCAGAGCGGTCTCACTGAATCACTTTCCAAGACTCTGCAACTGAGGGCCTTCCTAAACCTCAGCTTAAGGAGGATTTAAGGAGACTAAATTTGCTCATCAATGGCTGACAGAGTAAAACACAAAATTGCACAAATCTGGATGGAAAAATCACTGCCATGTACAAGGGTTTTCCTCCCTTTTCTTCCCCAGAAGCTTAATCATCATCTAATGGTTACTGTTCTTCCATCACTTTGACAGGGAGCAGCAGGTAATGCTTAAAAGTTAATAATAAAAAAAAAATATTAATAAAGTGGAGTGGGTTATTTTCTTTTCTTTTAGTTTTTAAATAAATTAAACATAACCCCCCTGACTTGTATATCTTGACTGGTAGAAACTTTCTCTGGCTTCTGTCTGGACAGTTACAGAAAAGTAACGAGTATAAATATGTTTTTAGAACTACATTAACATTTTCTCTCTGTTTTTCTTCTCCTTTCCCACAAAAGCATTATCTACCAAGGTAGGTATGGTAATAAAACTAGTCCTGAAACCTCAGTCCATCAAGATAGCAGGAAATACAAATTGCAGGGAAAGTTGTTTTCAGTGACATACTGTGCAATCATGAGGCTGCTTTGTATGTTCAGGAAATTCTCCTGAGTTTTCTTAATGAAAAAAAAAAATCACTAAAAAAAGATTTGCTGTAAATATCTCGCGAGCCATGACAAAGTACCTTATAAAATATAACTATTCATAAACAGTCTAGCCTCTGGAATTAAAACACTGACACTTTCTATTAAAAGGTGCTTAGTCACAGTTCACTAAATATTTACAACGAATCATTTATTCTCTAATTTCATTGACTTTACTGTCGTTAGCAAAAGTCAAGAAAACTTCCTGCATGTGTGTGAATGGCTTGTGTATGTAAACCGCAGCTCGCAAAGTCAATTTTATGGAGGCAGAAAGATTTTCACATTACACCAGTAGGTCCTCCTTTTCTCTAGAAAACTATTTGCTTAAACTTCAGTTGGATGTAAGTATTCAAATGAATTGGAATCAGAAGACGTAAGAGTAAATGGCCATCATACCTTACAGGATAAAACAACAAATAAAAGGACACAGTTTCCCATGTTCTCCAGCTCCTCATTTCTGTAAGTTTTGCAGATAAGTCAAAGAATCACCGAATTGCCTCGATTGGAAAAGACCTTTAAGATTATTCAGTCCAATCACAAACCTCACACTGACAAGTCCCCGACTAACCCATGTCCCTCAGCACTATGTCTACACGACTCTTCAATCCCTCCAGGGATGGGGACTCCACCACTGCCCTGGGCAACCCCTTCCAATGCCTGAGAACCCTTTCAGAAAATAAATTCGTCCTCACATCCAATCTAAACTGCCCTTGCTGCAACTTGAGGCCATTTCCTCTCATCCTATCACTTGTTACTTGGAAGAAGAGATGACACCCACCTCTCTCCACCCTCCTTTCAGCTAGTTGTAGAGAGCAAGAAGGTCTCCTGTCAGCCTCCTTTTCTCCAGGCTAAAGAACCCCAGTTCCCTTAGCCACTCCTCACAGGATGTGCTCCAGACCCTTCCCCAGCTCTGTTGCCCTTCTCTGGACACGCTCCAGCACCTCCATGACCTTCTTGTAGTGACGGGCCCAAAACTGAATCCAGCACTCGAGGTGCGGCCTCACCAGTGCCAAGCACAGGGGGAAAAGAATTTCCCTGTCCTGCTGGCCACACTATTCCTGATACAGGCCAGGATGCCATTGGCTTTCTTGGCCATCTATTGTGGCATCCTTTCTCTGTCTTTCTCCTCTAAACTTGGCCAAGGAAATAGAAGATCAGGCAAGGAGAGGATGAATGAAAAGTGCATTATACAATATTACAGAACCCATGGTATCAAGAAGCAGCGACAAGATTTAGGCTATTGGTGATGACAGGCAACTCACCAAATGGAAACAGAAGTTTTTCTGCTGTTGTTTGAGTGGGGAGAGAATGAGAGGTTTGGAGTTTCTCTTCTAAGAACCTGATTGAGATGCTGTCCACGCAAGGAAAGCTCAAATTTTTTTTGAAATTAGGTGCTTATAAACAGTCTCTGCCAAAAAATGTAGGCTTTAATACTATCAGAAAACAGACAACCTCCCACACTCAGCACTGAAAATAACATAATTCTTCTATGGGTTTGTCAAAGTCAGAATACTGTAAAATGCTGTGGTTTTATGACATAAAAATATCTTTCCAGTGAAGCTTATATTGAAACCACCTAATGGATTTATATGAATACCTATATCTGAATGCAGCCTGCACATGGAGGATTGTTTGCTTGTGTAACTCTCACACCTTTCCATGGTTTGATAACATTTATTTGTATGGTACTAGCAAGGTTATCGGGTTATTACTATCCTCTTGTTGACATCATTTCTGTCTGTTTTTCCTGTTCTGATTCTTCGTTCCCACTACTGTTGCTTTAAATTCCTCAATGCACTTAAAAGATGAAAAAAGGTTTTCGGTACACATCAAGATGACTGCGATTCCTCAGACCTTGGAGTTGGCTGGCCTTGGACTCTAACAAGAACTATCTCTGTCCACAGTTCCTTTAACAGGACTGGGATAGTTTAACAGGACTGTGATAGTTGGTCCTGGTCCTAACAGCAAAGTTGCCAAAGAATTACTAGTGAAGATCTTTCAGGATAACAGCAGATCAACCATTAATCTATATGTATTGAAACAGAAAAGCAGCTAAAAATTGATGGCACTTCCTAATTTTTCAGTAGTAGTTTTGTTCTGGAGGAACCAATTCAGAAAAAGGGCTCAATGTTTATTAATTCATCTCCTTTTTCAGAAGATGAAATAAGGTTCATGTCTACCCTTTTTGAAGACTCTTGAGAACAACTACTATGTTAAATGTACCCATCTTTATTAGAATAAAATCCTCAACTCAAAAAATCTCCACAAACAAAACCCGAGGAAATTCTTGAAGATGAGCATTCTCCAATCTATAGCCAATAATCCCAGGAGTGAGGAACACAAAAAGTGCTATTTCCAAACTAATTTTAACTGTGCTCTAGCTTGTCTTGTAAATACTCAAGAGATCTTGGCTGCATGAGCCCAGCTGGAAATCTTTTGGTGACCATGGCCCACACAGACTTTCCACAAGAATCCAGGAAACAAAATGGCTCACTAGTATGAAGACAAATGGGACTCTTCCAAATCCTTTCCTCTGGAACAAAAAAAACCCCACACCACAGATTTGTGGCCTTCATACTTATCCTTCCCCTTTCTGAGCTAACTGTAAGACAAAGACTAAAAAGCTTTCCTGAAAATCAGGCACACCTATAGGTGGTAAAGAGAAAAGTTTCGCAGGCTAATGGAAATGTGTCAACTCATAGTCACAGGTTTAATTTTTTGAGCTTTGCTTTTTAAAGACTTATTCATATTTGACCACAAAGATTATGCAGATGAAGAACCCACCACCGCTTCCCTCTGTTGAACTATACCATTTACTATCCCAATGTTAAAAAGATGCTTTGGTTTTAGTTAATTTACCTCATTTAATTTTCCAATCAGTATCCATCATGTGTGTGGTATGTTCAATGTTTCTAAAATGATCAAGAGATTTAGGGGATATAGTCACTGGAATCCAGACAGTGACTCCATTGACCAAGGTAAATGTTATGGTGATATGACTAGATCTCTAGGCTCTAGGATTTTAGACTTCTATGGGACATGAATTGGACACTGACTTGGATATCTTTTTCTATGAGATTATAAACCTTCAGTTTCCTTGTTAACAGTGACCAAGCACCTTATGACATTTTATTTCGTAAAGTACACAGTGAGAGAATAAAAGAAACTATTTATTATTTGGAATAATTCCTGCCACTGTTTTCATAACAACCTTGTATTCCCAAAAGTCAAACAGGAATACTTAGATGGTTCACATGAGTCCACTCATCAAATGATCAAGATCTGCTACTGTCCCTATCATTACCTTTGATTCAAAATAGATCTTATGTAATTATACTGATAGTTATACTTAGAGCTACTACACTTGACAAAAACCAAAAAAAAACCCAAACCAAACAAATAAAAAGACAAAAACTACTATCATGTTAAAACATTAAATACTTCAAGGATATTTCAAATAACATGACATAATCAGTGCTACAGTGTTTTAAGCATATGCATTTTGACAGACATTTTAACTAATATGCAAGATGAATACCTAAAAAGCCATATAGAAAATGTCACTAATACTGATCATCTCATGAAAATTTCATTCATCTCATGAAAAACAATACACTTAATATATCACAGATGTCTATAACCAGTAAAATTGTGAATGGTACCTTTTAGGTCTTTCACATGTTTTAGATTTCAAATTGAGTCTGGCTGGATGTTACTTTTACTTACCAAAGTATCATCACAAACTGTATAGGCAATTAGCATATAATGCTTCGGAAAGTATAAAGCTCTTTGATCTAAACCACTGAAAAATAACTTGTCTTGAAAAAGAATCACATTAAAACGAGTGACATAACATATATGTTGTCATTTTATTTTTAACATGAGACTCAAACTTGGAGCAACACACCCTACCTTATCTATGGAAATAATTTTTTAATAATTTCTTCCAAAGCCATAAGCAAGTCAAGTTAAACCTCTTGTCTTCACTGTCCTTATATGTGATCTTAATTCTGAATTTCTTTGTATGATGAACTAAACAGAGATACTTTGCTTAGGAAAACACTGCACAGGAAATATGGCAAAATGAGTTCAGATGCCCTTTCACCATTTAAAAAAAAAAGACAAGAGTACTGCTGGTGACAACGAATAATGTGCAAGCACAATTAGCAGGCAATCACATCCCTCTGTTTCCATTGCATTCCTATATTCCAATTAACATTATATTAACACAAGTAAGGATTAAAAACCCAAAGACTGATATGGATTATCATGTCGAATGTGGGGAATTCATGATATTTCATCGCAATTTTGGATGCAGTAAAAGAATGTTTTGAATCACCAGTTAAGAAGCTACATAATTAAGTTCAGAAAAAAAAAAAACAAAAACAAAAAACAACATTACAGATTATGCTTCTAGTAAACAATGAGGCTGATTATGCTGAGTTTTAGCTGGCATGATTATAATTCTAACAAATTCTTCCTATATTTCCTGTTTCTTACAAATACAGTCTTCTTATATTTTTAAGTTCCTGTTCCTAAATTGCATCAGCTATTCTAAACATTGACACTATCCCTTAAGTATGCCACTTAGGATACAACTGATCTTAGGGCTTGATGGATGACTTTCTACAACTTACGAAAATATACCATGTTTGAAAATATGCCAACTTATGCTTTAAAGAATATGACCCACTACAACTTTAGTCCATGCATACATAAGTCAACAGGTATTTAAATATGTATTAACTTGCTGTGGTCATACCCTAGATGTTAGATGCTCACATATAGAGAAATCAGGAGAGCGGCATTAACCCAGATTTGCTAAATGTTTTTAAAATAGAGAAAACGTAGAATTATAAACATTGTCATTAGACAAACTGCTTAAAAATATACTTTACTAAACTGAATACAAGAGAAAAGAAAAAAATGTCTCAGTTAATGAAGTTTTGTAATTACTGTTGTGGTTTCTCATGCTTAACAGGAGGGAAGCAAGCACGATTTCTGAATATCACAAAGACTTTTACGACTCAGAAAAATAAATCAGGTTAGATGAGGATACAAGGGGACCGTTTAGTTCCTCTCTTGACTTGGGTTTCATCCAGTGTGTACACTCGAAAGGCCTTTAATCTCTTAACTACTGTTTCATTAGCATCTCTGCAGAGATTCGGGGTGTTTAGAATATCTGGGAGGCTTTCATGTGCTAGAGTTGAAAAGCTTCATATTAGAAACCAACAAGTCCTAGCAAAGTAAGCCTTGGCACAAAATACTATATCATTTTAAGTTTATCATATATAAGCACCTTGTTCCCATGCCTAGCACTGCAAAACGATGTAAAAGAACTATCCTAACTTGTTGACCAAAGCCAAAAAGAACAGATATTCAATATACAGTGTAAATGCCTATAATCACTTTACCAGAGGAAACACACTGACAACCCACAGGCCTGTGTTCTGGTCAAGTACCAGGGAGGAGCAGGCACCATTCTAAAGCTTTACAGCAAATAAGATTCAGGGGAGATGTTAAAATTCTTGTGAAGCCTCCCTTAAAGTCCCCAATGAAGAACACAATAAGCAAATAGGACCTGAAGACTATTTGTGTGTGCCTGGTCCTTAATCAGCATAGAAGCTTGCGGTCCCTTTCAGCTTCCAAAGACTCCTAAGATTATTCCAAAAGTTTATCGCACTTTAGAACATAACATTCACAAAGGAAAACTCACGTGGATTCACATCTGTTCATTTGCTGAATTCTTGTTACTAAACTACGTCAGTTTTAAAGAGATTTCAGGTAACAATGTAACTCAGTGTAAGACAAAAGAGTCAACACTGCACTCTCAGGAAACGCAGAAGAAAATTTGTAGTTTGGAAAAGGAAGTGGAAATGTCACTGGAAAGCCCTTTGTGTCCCAGCCAGAGCTATAGGCCACAATCCCATCACCAAAATACCTCCTTGCAATGCTGGGACTCCAACATCGTTCTCAGAAGGCAATCAATCCAGCAGTCCTCACATTGCCTCCAACGAGGAAACCTTTCAAGTATCAACTTGCAGGTAAAGCAAAGCCATCTTTTTCTTTTTTTCCTCTTCCTTTTATATTTCAACCCTTTTCTTTTCCCTTTCCACCTTAAAAGACATTCAGAAATTAAATCATTTTCATCAGCATCTAGTCCACAGAAACCAATTACACGGCAAACAGTGAAAAAAAAAAAAAAAACACAAACCCATGAAAATGCCACTACAAATGCTCAAAAATTTCTTATGATCATTAAGGGGTTTACATTCAGGGACAGGACAAAGAGCAGTCTTTCCTTTACTTCATCTAAATAGTTTCACTTTAAAACACTTAAAGAGTAACCACTCAGGCACAGAGTAACCAGAATAAAACTGCCATCAAATATCAAACTGCTGAAATGGAAGTGACTACATACCTACTAAAAATTTTGCCCGAAGATGTCCTACATTCTGGAAAAAAAATTATTAAAAATATCACTAAAATTTTAGGTAAAGTTGTCTGAAGATGTTTAATAAGCATATTCTATTTGTAATATAAGAGTTACTACTGTCTAAATACTTAATATGAGACTGTTGGGAGACGACTATCTCATATGTGAAAGAAAATAAAAAGCACATCAAACCATTATGAAGTTTGTACTCATAAGACAAAACCTTAGGAAAGGCTTTTTTAAATGCTTTAAAACCAAGATGTTACACTTTCTCTTACAACCCGGTCAGAGGATTTAATTTTTGGGTATTAATATCACTGATACAGAACCTGAGAATGTTGAGTTGTCATGTCACAAGAGGACGAGCCACAGATGTCGCATGTCCAAAATGTATGCAAGATCGTAGTACAACTACAGGCAGCTCCAAACCGCTGCCCATTTTGCATACCCTGCCTGCTTCCCCTGCCTCTGGACATAGCTGGCCCAAAGAAACCCACATCCTAAGCCGCAGGCCAGCGAGCACCTGGGCTAACTATTCACACAGGATGACAAAGGGCTTTAAATTTACCAATGTCAGGTGGACATCCTCAAAATTTGTATAGTGTTTTTAAATAACAAAATTACTACATCCTTCCTGCAACAAAGGTAATGCAAAAAAATTATTTTCCTAACCTTTACCATCACATTTGAAAAAAGGGGACTGTCCAGGTGGGTAACGCACGAGATTCACCTACTGTTCTTCAGTATAGATTTAAAGAAAACAAATCATAGAATCATAGAATGGTTTGGGTTGGAAGGGACCTTAAAGATCATCCAGTTCCAACCCCCCTGCCATCAGCAGGGACACCTTCCACTAGACCAGGTTGCTCAAAGCCTCATCCAGCCTGGCTTTAAACACTTCCAGGGAGGGGGCATCCAGAGCTTCTCTGGGCAACCTGGGTCAGTGTCTGACCGCTCTCACAGGAAAGAGTTTCTTTCTCATGTCCAATCTAAATCTCCCCTATTCCATTTTAAAGTCATTACCCCTTGTTCTATCACTCTCTGCCCTTAGTCCAAAGTCCGTCCCCAGCTTTCTTGTAGCCCCTTCAGGTACTGGGAGGCTGCTAGGTCTCCCCTAATCCTTCTCTTTTCCAGGCTGAACAGCCCCAACTCTCTCAGCCTGTCCTCACAGCAGAGGTGCTCCAGCCCTTGAATCATCCTCTTGGCCTCCTCTGGACTCACTCCAGTAGGTCCATGTCCTTCTTATGTTGGGGGCCCCAGAACTGGAGGCAGCACTGCAGGTGGGGTCTCATCAGAGCAGAGTAGAGGGGCAGAATCCCCTACCTTGACGCGCTGGCCACGCTGCTCTCGATGCAGCCCAGGATATGTTTGGCCTTCACTAAAATAACTGATATAAACACACGGCATTGCACCCTCCTTCAGTCTATACAGCACAGGCAAATATATCGTAAGAAAAATGCTTTTAATTGGCTTGATTGAAGAACTTCTGCAAATAAAGCGTGTTATTAGTTCTTACTTCAAAGGCTATAAACAGAAGTTGCCAAAAATAGTTTTCATGGTGGCAAATTCTGTCAGCCCTCACACATTTTACTGAAAAATATATAGTATTTTGTTAACTTCTTGCAAAAACAAAACACAGCAAAGTGTTATGTTTTGTTATACAGTCAAAGAATCATATTCAAAACCATTCAGGAAATCAGAGAGAGATTGAACTTGATTTTACTTCAGACCCTTTAGGTCAGAGAACAAATAATATTTTAACAATAACAATAAAATGCATTGATTTTTTTCATGTTATCAAGTAACTTTCTTACTTGGCCTACAAAGGTCCCTCATTTTTATATTCCCTCCACAGAAGCTATAAAAACTTTGAAGAATAAGACTTCTGCTTAGCAGAAGTACACACTATAGATTAAGTCTCTTGCTTCCTATCCAGCCTAATTATTAAAAATTAGGCTGTGACATTTAATCTCTAAAACAAAGGTTTTGGAGTACATCAATTTGAGCTTAAAAGTCAGAACTTACTAGGAATTGCAAATATTTGTAAACATAAATTTGAAAAATTGCACTTTTTAAAAACTATTTGATGCTAAAATCTAAATAAAGATGAGGATTTGTTTGGTTTGTTGTTGTTTTTTTTTTTTATTTTTTAAATAAACACCCTGTAGAGTGCTGTTAGTGGGGAAATGAATAAATCTGATTAGAGAGGTGGGCTTTTAATTATTATTTTTATTTAATTCAGTTTTCCAAACTTCCTTTCAACAAAGATAAGTTTGCAATGAGTGCATTTTTCAATTGTTTGAAGGTTACATATAGTACTAAACAAAAATTATTTCACACTTAAAATATCCTTAATACTACTTAATGCTTACTTAAATGCTTCAGTCACACTGAAGCAGCACATATCTTTATATTATAATCAACAAAGAAATTTCACCTAGAAGTACATAGTTAAATTTTATTAGAACAAAATCTCTCTGAAATTATACATATTTCATATTTAGAGGGATTTGTCAGAAATAAAACAGCTGGAGAAGATTTTGTTGTTGGCCTTGTTAATTTCTAATCATCCTCTACTTGCAGCTTCCCACAAGTAAATCCTGCTCTTGTGACCACCCTTTGTGGTACAGAAGTGTCCGATCAATGTCTAATCTCTGATCTCTGCTTTCATAGATGTAACCTCAAAGATGCTTATTTTGAACTCAGTCTGTTAAACATTTTTAAAAGTTGCAAAGTGTTCAGGACCATAAGAAGGTACTAATTAAAAGAGGTGACTTCAAAAAATGCTGATGGATAATTTAATCTGGATAAAGTAATTATGAGATTATAAACTCATTAAACTATTACTTTAATTAAACCATAAAGACCAGTAGCACAGACATTCCTCACACCTCTATAATACAACCTGCATCTCAGTCACACCCTGGATCCAGATGGTGTAACCTCACCCTACCACTGCATTATTTAACAGACTTGCTCGTTTTTAATATAACCTCCTGCTAGCTTCTTCACTTGTCTTTTTGGAGAAATTGCAGAGGAATAAATCAGAGGGAAACTTCTAGCCCATTAACACTCAATGTTAACACCCTTGGCTTGCACAGGAAGAATGTCCTCACAGAACAATACTGCCAGCCAACTCATGCATTGTGAATTTACATGTTAATCTACTTTCTTTTAAATTTTTGCACAAACCATAGAATCATAGAATGGTTTGGGTTGGAAGGGACCTCTAAAGGCCATCTAGTCCACCCCCCCCCTGCAGGGGGCAGGGACATATTCAACTAGATCAGAACCCCATCCAACCTGACCTTGAATGTTTCCAGGGATGGGCCTTCTACCACCTCTCTGAGTAACTTCTTCCCATGTTTCACCCCCTTCATTGTAAAATTTCTTCCTACATCTAGTTTGAATCTCCTCTCTTTTAGTTTTAAACCATTACCCCTTGTCCTATCACTGGAAGACCTGCTAAAAAGTTTGTCTCCAAATAAATCCAAAGACTAGAAAACTTCACCCCACTCCCCAAACACAATTCTCTGAGAAGGGACAGAATTCAGGTATTTTACATTGGTAAGCTAAAAAACTCCCTAAGAACTTGCTAAATCACTTGTCATAACATAACTGTGCTCATAACTGAACACAGGGTCTTCAATTGAAGAACAAAATAAATATATATATATTTTTTTCCCTAAGCAGCAGTCATCAGGAATCTGAGCTGGGTTATTCTTACATCTGCCATGTATAAATATGTGCATCTGCACCTCTTCATAGCGTTATGAGAATGTAATATATACAACCTCCTTCTACCTTACGGTTAGGAATGCAAAACAAAACAAATCCTAAATTCCTGGCTGAGGTTTTCCAGCTCATGCACTACCTGAACTCCATTTGAAATCTAGGTGCTGCATTTGAAATCTAAGTAATTAGGCAGGAAAGTGATGGAAACCAGCACAGAGCCAACAGCACAGCCCTGTGGAACCACACCCCAGGTTTCAAACAGATACATATTTTTAAGCAAGAACACCAGATCCAACTACTTAAGTTCCCTTCTTTCTGTGTTAAGTGTGGAAATAAGCTTGAATCCAGAGATAAAATTCACAATGAGGAATGTTTTACATGCAGGTCATTTTGTATCCTTCAACTCTTCTATCACCATCTATAGCCTCTAAACATCCTACATTGGGGGATTGGACTAGATGATCTTTTGAGGTCCCTTCCAGTCCCTAATATTCTGTGATTCTGTGATACATCAGTAAGAGAAAACAAGAATTTCCTTCAGTTCCTTCAGTTAAAGTACTTCCATAACAGCTTTAGCACTTAATTTTAATCAACTGATCATTTATTAATTTTTCTCTCAAAAGCCATTTTTTTCCTTGAAGTCCATGGGTTTTTTTCCTCACTATAAAGATAAAATCTAAATGAAAAGGAAAAAAAAAATTATAACATCCATTTTAATTGCCCTAGTGCTAAGTTTTGCTTCCCTTACCAGGAATGACCTGGTTAGCACAAACTCAGTATTTAGTATACTTTTGATTTAATTCATTTTATATTTGTAGCACAGACCAAATGTTCTAAGGCAAGGAAAAAAAAAAAGAAAAAAAGGATAGCAAACTCACATATCCAAGTATGCACTTTCAATTTATTCTAAACTCAGATTTCTAGAAAGAAAACTCTTGATGTAAAGCATTTCTATAAAAATGGATGAGAACAACATTGGTGGTTTTTGCAGAGCATAGCAGAACTGGAAACTAAAAATATTATTTTAGGTGGTGAAAACGAAACTTTTTGCATATGTAAGTGAATTACGGTGGGTTTTCCTGTTGCCTGTAATTTAGCTTCAGTAATGAACAGCTTTTTGGGTCTGTGTTGTGTTTTTTTGTTGGGTCTTTTTTTTTCCCTAGGGAAGGGGGGATTTTAGCATTTCTTAGAAGTCAACTGAGAGGAACAGCATCTGAAAAAGATAAAAACAACTACTGATAAAATAATGTATTTAGTTTCAATACAGAAGCTATGGAACTGCTGTTGTAGAAAACCAAGGGCAGACATGTGTCTTAATTATAATTCCTAATCTTTCATTTAATTAAAATGTTTGGGCATTTCCACAAACGTCCAAAGTTTAAAGAACACTGTATGGAACTTCCAAAATTAATTAAACTAAAACAGATTATAATTGCTTCCTACAGTTTCTAAATGATGCTACAATACATATTTTTATGCTCTACGTTTGGCAATATAGAGGAAGCTTATTAAAAAAAAAAAAAAATCAAATCACAAGTCCTGGCAACCACTGCAATTCACTAGAAAGGTACTTACCTAAAATTATTCTCCCCCCACCCCTCTTTTTTTTTGCTAAGAGTAGGAAACAGCACTCATCATATCTAACATTCCAATCATGTTTTGTAAATTAGGAAATCACTTATTAAAGGTGAGCAATCATTGTCCTCAGTGAAGTATAGGTAAAGTACAGTAAAAGTAAATGAAGTTACTTTTTCAAGATCACTTAATAATAAGGAAAACAAATTTAATTTCAAGTAATACTCATTTTTCCAAAACATTTTTCCTTTGCCAAACATACACCAAGCATAAGACCAACAAGATTTTTAATTGTCTTTTTTACATTCCTATTTGCAGCAAAACTTCCAGGAAAAAGAGCAAGAGTTTTGTTTTAAGCAAAGAACAGGGACTGGGTCCACAGAAACATCTCAGGTGGAGATAACTCCTGAGTTTCGGGTAAGAATTCCAGAGATGTGGAACCCCGTATCTGTGTATTTGTATCCACCAATACAAGGTTGTGACTGAATCAGGTTTTGTGATGAAAAATTTATCAAAGGAACAGAATAGCTCATAAGTCTCTCACAATAGCTCAGCTGATAGCTAGCACTAAAACTACACACATTTTATTACATACTCATGAGAGAAGCGGACCAGCAGAGTGACACAGGGAAATTTATCCTTTTCAATACAGTTGCATCTTATAAACTCCTTCATTGCAAAGCTTCTACTGGTGCTTAATGAAGATATAAGCACCACAGTTTTAACGAATCAAAGCGAGAGGTTCTATATGACTTGCAAGAATTGAGCACCTTTGGTGGAAAAGTTTACGTATGAAGAACAATAAAAAGGTTGACTGAAAGTCAGAATTCAATTTCCTTTTCTGATGAAGACGCTATTTTACAGCCTGTAGAGAGCCATTAAGGTCCTATAAAACAATCAATAACCAATGTACCTTTTTGCAAATAGAGGAAACAAAAATAAATCCTAATGGTTAGTAATGATGTTCAGGAGGTATATCAAAGGTCTGATTTACTACAAAGATGACGTTTTGGTGTATCTCAAAAATACTTTGTCTCTGCCAGCTTCAAGATTTTTGGGGGGTTTTTTGTTTGGTTTTTTTTTTTTTTTTAAATTGACATTTCCAGTAATAGCCTCATTTTTAGATCTACCATTCCCGTCCACTTTTATCTCACAGTATATTGTTGAGATTTCTTCAAATGTAGTTAAAATTTTTATTTAAAGTGACACTTTTTTGTCTAAGTAAACTGTTCCATAGAGAATCATGTCAACATCCAAAGCAAACTTATACTTAGGGAGACACACTGCTTGTACGATGATAACAGTGGTTGTCTAAAAATGGATCTGTGTATCCCCAGCAGTGAGTGACCATTCCAAATTTCTAAGTGGTAATGCTTTGGTATTAAAGTTTACCTGAGCAGCAAAACTCTTGCAAAGCTTAAACTGCTAACTGCCCACAGGTTAGAGCTCATCTCCCTTTCCTTCCTCTGTGTTGATGTATTTTAAAATGTCAGTTACTAGGGCTGCTGATATCAGTGCAGCAAAGCAAGTATTTCCTTGGATTATTTCAGAAGTCATTGCAAGATTTCCAAAGATCAAGTTTTGAAGGGGATCTTCCTAAAAATCTCACAGCTACTAGGAAGTATTAGTTAAAAAATTACCATGATTTTCAGAAGAGGTATAATCAGAAAAAAATCAAAATATAAAATACTGCTTGAGAGTACTTGCCCTGATTGAATAGCCCATATTTGTCAAAATACAAGATTTCTCAGCTTGTCCACAACCATCCTTATTGATTTTGATTGCTACAAAGGCGGCAACAAATGACTTTGTTATAGGTCTTACAAAGTGGCTATTTCAGATCCATTTCTAGATCTGCAGCAAATCATTGATGTAAAAGCAAAACTCACGCAGAGCAGTGGAAGTAGCACCAATTGCAACAGTGGCAGGGTAGGAAATAGAGCTGTGGTCTTTGGGGAGGGTCATAAAGAAAGTGCTAGTGAGCTGTTACAGGCATGCAACCACAGCCAGAGCAGCGCACGAGACTCAGCTTTATAAACTGCTGACTACCCTCAAGAGCCCGTGAGATTTTGAAGTTCAGAGATGTAGATTGGGAGAAATTTTTCATAATTATTTATGGTAACACTTGATTTTTAGAAGTTCATATTGTAGATGTATAACTGTAAAGCTTGCTGCAGCTAGGAAGAATGAAAAATATCAGAGCATCAAAATGTTTGGAGTGGGAAAGGGAGGAAAGGCTAGAAGTCTCTTGCTCACGAGCCTGATCCCAGACTGATAATAAACCCAGAATGGTTCTTCAAGATCTTTATCCTCAGCCCATAATCTGCACCGCTCATCATGTATCATCACCCAGAGGACAGCACAAAGAAGTCCTGAAAAAGAGCTTAAGCACTCAAAAGCTTCTCACTTGTAACCAGCTGTCTCAGTTTATGTAATAAATCACCTCTCCCTACAAACCCTGCTGCACTTAAATCAGTCTCTAAGTACCCAATGATCACTTAAGTCACCTAATTTATTTCAATCAAAGTTTTGGAAACAGGCCATGATTGTGACTAATTATTAAAGCTATTAGGGGATGGGCAAAAAAACCCAAATTCAGTATGGAATCACAAACGATTCTTAAGACTCCTTTTACATTACTATTATGTAACTTCCCCCCCCTCCATCCCTGACAATGTTCTGGTTAAAACCATCACTGCAACAAAGCAGAGGAAAGGGATTCCCTGCTTGTCAGCTCTGGTGCCCAGCTCTTGCAGATGCAGTATCTATTGCCAGAGAGATCTTCTCGAAGGAGATCTTGAGCAAGACACCCTTGTTAAACAACATGCAATATTTGCATCTTGCCAAGTGCAACCCTATCATCTTAGCATGATCCCTTGAGCCCTTATAAATGATTCAACAGGCATGAACCATCCCCAACTTATCACAGTTCTCACAGGCACATGTTTTAGCTTTTTATTCTATGGTTGATACCTTTGTGAAATTAGTCTTCTGGGACAATATTTTAGATTAAATCATTGTCTGCAACGAATATATTAGTGATAATATAATGAAACATCCTTAAGACAGAAAAAAAGATGGCCACAAAGGGTTTTTTTACATCACAGAGACCAGTCTCAGAGGCCAAACAAGAAAGTGATTAAACCCAATTTTTATACAACGTGTAAGTTTTTGCTCATGCTTCTATTTCTCTGATATTTCAAACAGTGGACTCCTTGACACACCAGTGTCATAATCAGCTATCTATCCATTCATCTCTGCCACATACCCTCTTACTTTTTGCCTGCTAGGCAAGAAACAGCGTCTGCCACATCTAAGTCACCAGCAAGCAGGTGCCACTTAGCTGCTGGGCACACAATGACCTCAGCTTCTGCTGGGCCAAACTGATCCCTGCCCATGCACTGTGCACATGAGAGGGGAATTTAATATCTCTGATACCTTAACCACTCAGCTAAATGTGGCTAAAATACACCAATGATTTTAGTTGACATTACCAAGACAGTGTAACTGTGTAAACTCATCACATGATGCTAGAATGGAAATCCTTAATTACAACCATTGTGCATGAACAAGAATTTCAACGCTCAGTAATGAAAGTAAATAATGTCCTTAAACCACACTTCGATATTATCACAGAATCCCAGAGTGGATTGGGTTGGAAGGGACCTTCAAGCTCATCCAGTTCCAACCCCCCTGCCATCAGCAGGGACACCCTCCACTAGACCAGGTTGCTCAAAGACTCACCCAACCTGGTCTTGAACACTTCCAGGGCGGGGGCATCCACAGCTTCTCTGTGCAACCTCTTCCAGTGTCTGACCACCCTCACACTAAAGAATTTCTTCCTAATATCTCATCTAAACCTACCCTCTTCCAGTTTAAAGCCATATTATCTATAAGCAATAACCATCACCAGTGTTACACGCCTTCTAATTTGTATGTAATGCTTTGCATGTACATATTAAGTGACTTCAGAGATACAGGCAAACTGTGATGAGCACAGCTGAAAGATTTGATCAAGATTACAAGGAACACCAACACTGAAAAGACTGGGTGTCCATTCTCTTGACACCCAAGCCACCGCTCCAACCATATGGCATCTTGTCTCCTACATAACAGTTGCCATTGCTGGACCTCATGGAGGTTTTTTTTTTTATTAGAAGTTTGGATGGATCTTATTTACTTGCTTTAAAAAAAAGCTTCTATTTTCTCCTTCTATCCAGTCTTACCCTTAGTCACTACCTAATCACCTCAGTGCATAAATTACCAGTTCTTTTAAGTCTGAAGCCTAATCAACATAGGAAGCTGGGTGCAGGAACAGGACCCTGCACAAGCACGTGGTTCCTGCTCCTGTACTCCACTATCAAACCATGTGTTGAGCTCGGGGATGTAAGAAATCTGGAGAGGGAGAGAGCTGGGTGGGGAGGTTGGTACACTTATTTTTTTTTAGAATCAAAGAAGATACCATCATATATCACCTAATCTAATCCCAAATCAAATTACAATTTGGTTTCAAACATTAAAACAAGGCTCTGATATAACTATAGAAACACCACTGTATTTTAAGCCATCCCTCATTTTTGCTGTTACCATACCAGGTACTAATTTAAGCAAAGAAGAATTGCTCATTATTAAAAATGATCCTAAAGCTCCAATCTATGACCAAGTATCTGGCTAAAATGTATGAGTAACTAAATAGATGGGAATGGAAAAGTGATGTCTGTAGTTGCTATTTCTATGAAAAAAAGTAAGGGTGAGGTGATTTTATTTTATTTTTTTTTTCTAAACCCTCAGGCATCAGACCACACAAAGACATTTTAACTGGTCAAAGCTCAGAAATTTAAAGAGGAA
>NW_010289030.1:19057-20015 GCF_000700745.2 Antrostomus carolinensis | reverse complement strand
TCTTTCCAGAAGAAACTATGGTGGGTCTAAGTGAGGTCCTTAAAGCTGAGACCTTTTCTAAGATGCAAGACTAAATTGATTCTGAAATACCTTTCTAAATTTAGAGATAAGAAGTTTATTGACTTTATAGACTGCTTTATATTTAGTGAGTAGGGACCAACATAACGCCCTTAAAAAACCCTAAAAATTATGGTTAACTGACCTACAGATTAGCATTCATCAGATTGTTCCAAGGATAAACACATTTTTGAACCCTACCTATTTGAATCTAACAAAAAACATACCGTAAATCATAGAACAAATGCACAAAGTCCACTTTGAGATCACCAAGACTTGCTAGATCCAGATTTAAGATTCCCTAAAAAAAGAAGCAATTAACTAGACATCTTAGGACAGAGATCAGGATTTGGGATAAGGTTTGTTTCAGTATTTAGAACTATTTGAACACCACTGGTTTTCAATCACCACTCTTATCTTTACAAAGAGGAAGTAGTGGTCCACTTGGTGCTTAATCTCAAAGCAGACCCAGACCAAAGCAGATAAACTGAACTATTGGATCACAGGATCTCAATGTCCATCATGGGTAGTTAAAAATATTAACACTGAGCCCTAGTAGAGGGTCGCTGTCAGGATCATACATCTAGTAAGCTGCTAAATTTCTGCCTTATCTGTAACAGTGTGATAAAATCTACTTATCACAAGCATTACCTAGAAAGATAACTGATATTCACACATTAAAATGTACACATCTATTTAGATATCAATTTTCAGTATCAGAAATCTATATACCAACTATGTAACTATAATTGGCAATTATAATTAGGAGTAGAGAATATATTATGTATATGTATAGAGAGTATATTATGTATATAAACAGTACTTGAGTTACTGTAAGACTTTATTTTGAAGGAACGACATGACAAAGCTATCAGATTTTCAGTGTATAAGATCATCTAAA